>NW_015761993.1:0-610 GCF_001515625.1 Sinocyclocheilus rhinocerous
GAATCGTGAGTTGAGTGAATCGTTACATCCCTGGCAGGGAGCATTCAAGAGAGAAATTGCTTCTATACATAGAGTTAAATAGTTGGCGTGAGACACACCGGTTTATGGGTGTGTTTGTGCGCGATTGTAAATGTGAGAGAAACAGAGTGGGCAGGGATTTCTGGGAAATTCTTGATGTCTAGACTGGACTGTTCTAGACTGTTCTAGGACTCCAGTGCTATCAGGGTAGTCTGAAAAGGGCAAAGGCTACAACATGAAGAGATGATAGATCACAGAGGACATCTGTGCCAACTGCTCAACCATGTGGCAAGAGCAGAGGAAAAATGACTCCAAATAAGCAATAACTAAATAGCAAGGGAGTGGAACAGATTAAAAAGCTCTGCAGTGAAACAATGTCACGGACCATACGATAAAGTAATGCATGGATAAGAGAGATACATGATTTGAGAGACATCAGGGAACATAAGAGAAGGCAACATGGTAGTGTTTCCTAAAGTTTACCATTTAAAATAACTGGTTTATATTTTAATATATTAAAACATTATTTATTTATGTGTTGGCAAATCTGAATTTTCACCAGTCATTACTCCAGTCTTCAATGTCACATGAT
>NW_015761994.1:0-610 GCF_001515625.1 Sinocyclocheilus rhinocerous
TCTTTCATATCAAATATGCATTTGGTGATTTTAGACAGTAGCACGTGAGCAGGACTTTTATTTTCGTCTGGCGTTGTGACGTCATAAGTATGCGCCGCGCTCCGCTGCATCTGGCATCTGTTGTGACTCGGCTGAAGAAAGGTTTGGGTTTTTACACTTAAAAGTGTTCAAAGTGCAACCCGTTCAGGCAATTTTACTTTTTATTATTTTTTATTTTTTTTACAAGCGATGTTAAATGGCTTAATTATTATTGAACGTAACATTCTAATACTTTGTCTACCATTAATGAACGTTTTTTATATGGGTTAAGCGCATCCACACAGTGAATAACAGAAAAGGTGCGTCTCATTTCTCTCCCCAATTCGTGATCAGTAGTGTAAAATCGAATTCGGTCACTTCTAAGTAGTGATGAAGAAACGGAGCTTTTCGAAACCACGAGTCAACTGAATCAATTGTTTAGTGAAATGATTCACTATTTCGAATCGCTCGAATCACCGCGCGCTGCCGAGACCTGCTGCTCAAATCGGTGTAACGTTAAATGCAACGAGAATAACAAACACTAACGTGTAAAGACAGCATTTATAAACTGCAAATGTTTTCACGAAAATGC
>NW_015761995.1:0-601 GCF_001515625.1 Sinocyclocheilus rhinocerous
TGTGTGTGTGTGTGTGTGTGTGTGTGTGACAGGCCTATTCAGCTGGCCTAAGAGCCGTTTTACAGACCGACGCCAGCACCGCAGAATGATCCCAGCAGTTGTCCTCTCGCAGAATGTTATTACAGAAGGAGGCAAGGTCAGATTGCAAGGATGATACATGGGAGGTGCTTTTGAAATAAGTAAGTCCTTTTTTTTTGCATGAGCGTTGTGTATTGACCTTGGCATTTCTGACAATAACATCCATCATGCACATGAACCCCTTCCAAACACACAACGCCAGTCCACGCTGAGGCCAAATGAATCGGATTAAGGAATAACACTGGTGGATGGATGCCTGACATCCAGCGATAGCAGAATAAACTGTCAGTTTCTCAGCCTCTCGGGTTTCAGATCGGGCCACTTTATGAGAATAATCATTTGCATTATAGTGAAGGCTTATATATATAAATAAATATATATATACAGCAAATCTATTTCAGTAAAGCAGCCTGTTTACAAAATGTAACTTTTATATACATTTTTGTAAAAGTTCATGTATCTCATATGTGTGTGTGTTTATATATATATATATATATATATATATATGGGTCAAAGACGTTAA
>NW_015761996.1:0-609 GCF_001515625.1 Sinocyclocheilus rhinocerous
TGACTTTTTATCTCACAATTCTGACATTTTTCTGGCAATTCTGAAAAAAAAAAAAATGTTATATATATATATATATATATATAAATGAAAAATTGCAAGATATAAACTCGCAATTCTGAGAACTTGCAACTGCAAAAAAATAAAAATAAAATCAGATATGTGAGATAAAAAGAAGTTGCAATTACCATTTTTATTTTTTAATTCCAGCAGGATGTAAATTGTGAGATTTAAACTCTGAATTGCAAGAAAAAAAATCTGAATTCTCAGCATTATATCTTGCAATTCAGAATTTTTTCTCAGATTTGTGAATCACGCAATTCTGTGTTTATGAACAGACTTTCATAGTCACGAATCATGTCCACAATTTGTTGTGTGTTTATATAGCAAGTGCCACAAATGTCAAAGGTTTCGTACCATTCCAATAAAGTTCACAAATGTAAAAATTAAAAACAGTCTACAATGACAAAAGACCACCAGAGTTAAAAGTGTTAGTAAATCTATCACAGCTGCTCACCTTTCTCTTGCACAGGTATTGCAGGATCTTGTCCGGACTGCTGCGCAGGACATTCTGTTTGCAGAACATAACAGCCGACACCATCCCATCTTTAC
>NW_015761997.1:0-610 GCF_001515625.1 Sinocyclocheilus rhinocerous
AAGAGAGAGAGGCTTTCTGAAGGACACCTGTCCTCAGCACAGACACAAACACTCATCACTCACACTGACAACTTCCTGTTAAAAATATCCGTCTCTGATAAATTAAGGATGTTTGGACAAAATAGGACAAATTCAGAACAGATGTAATTGACTTCCTGTTGAGACGAACATGTGCAATCTAAATTTAGACACAAAAATAAATAAAAATTATACATTTTAGTCCTTTTTTTTTTTTTACTGTAATCTTACACCATGAATGAAAAATGTAAAAAATGTAAAAGCTTGTTTAGTAACTTACTACACTCACTGTATTAAGTGCATTTCTCCACCTAATTTCCCTTTACTGTAATGCATAAAATAAAATAAAATAAAAAAATAAAATGATGTGATGCTCTTCAGACTAAAACATAAGTCTTAACAGGATGGATAGATCTTTTGTTCAGAGAAACTGATGTGATCAAACAGACACAAACGGGGTTGATATGAACATTGTCCTCGAACACACAGAACGCAGCTCAGTCTTCTCTAAAACACACACACACACACACTTACTCACACTCACACTCACACTCACACACACATGTTGTGTTTCCATGTTTTATGGGGACAT
>NW_015761998.1:0-610 GCF_001515625.1 Sinocyclocheilus rhinocerous
GGGGGGGGGGGTCAATAATGTATTTTTTTGTCCTATCTATTAATTAATTTTTTAAAAATCATTAAAAATGTAATTAATACAGTTCATTAAAATTATAGTAGTAGTAGTAGTAAGACATAAGACATTTTATTATTATATAAAATATTTTAATAAAACTTCTTCAATGCTTAAAAAAACACTTTTGTGCGCCATCATGTGACAAAGAAAAAAAATATTACTCAGGAAATGATGCAATAGAGAGGACCCCTGGAGATCTCATGACTGTCAAGGTCAATAAGTCTCTTAAAATATAAGATTATTTGACCTTTTTATGAATAGCAAGGATAGGTCAAGTTGTGAAATGTCATGGGGTGAAACTTCCCAATTTGTGATATCTACCTTGAAAAATGTTTTAAAAGTTTTTTTGAAAATAATTATTAAGATGTGTAGATGTTTAAAGTTGCGATAAAACAGAAGTAGCGACAGATCTTTTTTCTGTATTGTAATGTATAGCCGAGTGTAACATTTTAACATTTAATAATGTACATTTAAAGTGAATTTTTATTTCATGCTTCTTGAAAATGGGACAAATGTTTTTCAAATCCATATGAAACCATCATGAATACAAAAA
>NW_015761999.1:0-610 GCF_001515625.1 Sinocyclocheilus rhinocerous
ACACAGCTTGCCAGTGCCTCCGCTAGTTTTATGGGTTTTATTAGTAAAAGAGAAACAGCTCTGAAACAGAGAGGGCTACAACACAGAGATGAATGGTTTGATGGTTTTGCTGCAAATTGCAGATGTGTGTGTCAAAAAAGGGTAGCAATGTTGGGAAAGTGATGCCCCTGTTACAGAAAGAAAAATACATGGATAGAAACTGAGGGGGAGCATGAATTGTTAAATATGACTTTTTTTTTAAATTATAGGCCTATTATTTGTTTTCTTTAAGTGAATTCAGTGTAGTTTTTGGAAAAAAATGGTAAGAAAAACATTTATAAAACAATGTCTTTGTATTTACAATAGCTATTTAACTTATTTCAATTACTTGATCATATTTTGTAGTTTAGTGCGTAGCTTAATGCAGTATTTTGAATTCAGAAGTTTTTCTTTACACCATTGCACAATATTTCGTACTGGTTTTTAGTCAAATAAACGAGCACGATTTAAATGTTTTAGTCCGAATAAAAGGATTCGAATTGAACTCTTAACTTTCTTTAATGGTGTACAGACTGCACGGGCTGAGTGAATGTGTCTCTGTGGGATTTGCTGATAAAAGTCGAGGTCCCAT
>NW_015762000.1:0-610 GCF_001515625.1 Sinocyclocheilus rhinocerous
ATACAGCATGTCGTTCATCCAGAAGATTAGATATTTCTTTAAAAGACAGATTTCTAGATTTCAGATGGCACTGAGCGGATTTCTTTGGCGCCGACAGACACGTGAGTAAGTTTGTCAGCTGTGACTTTTAATAAAAGTGATCTGTTGTTCTTTCCACTGTGTCCTTTCTTTAGCTCACCTGCTATCATGCTTTCCAGAGCGGCCACCATGGCTGGGGTCACTGCTCACAAGATAAGTAAACACATCACCTTCCTCGCCAATGACGTCGCTGGGACTCCCACGGCTAGTGTTTCACCTGCTCACCCTAAACCCATATTGCTGTTGCTGCCATGGCTGGGCTCCAGACCGCAGGCCATTGCCAAGTACTGTGACATTTACTTTCGCACAGGCTTTGATGTGCTCATAGTGGAAAGTGCGGTGAGCCAGTTCTTGTGGCCCCGCTGGGGGTTGGAGTATGGTGGCCATGTGCTGGAATTATTAGAGAGCGAGCGCTTCTCACAGCGCCCCCTACTGGTCCATGCTTTCTCCATAGGTGGATATACATTTGCTCAGGTGCTTGTTCATGTGGCCAAAGACACCCAGCGTTACCAAGGCCTGACAAACAGGATCA
>NW_015762001.1:0-610 GCF_001515625.1 Sinocyclocheilus rhinocerous
ACACACACACACACACACACTATGTCTGGGATATCTGGGGTAACCAACACAGGCTAGTTTTCGGTGTCCTGCTTTGGCATCCCGGTCCTCACTGTCCTGTTTTCATGTCCTGGCTGTAGTCTCACAATAAGTGGAAATCACCTTCCCTCAAAGGCATTTGGGAGGGTGGTGAGACGTGCCTCTGTGGAAATTCGCTTCTTGTCAAAATAAAAAAGCAAGAAACAAAGGCAAAGTCGCTCGCAACCAAATACCAGAGCCGTCAGTCTGTGGAACACAGGACGAATAATAATTCTTTGTGTGCGATTCCAGACATTTCCGTCCCAGGACATCTGTTCCCTTTTTAACGTAAATTGAAAGTTGGCTCTTCGCTTCTGGGTGCTGAAAACCTGTGACTTCAAACACCTGTGCACCTTTCATCTTGTCTAGACCAGAACAGAGTTAAATATCTGGGCATCTTTCCTTCTTGCATAAAGAAGTACAAGATGCAAGGTTCTTTTGGGACAAGAGTAATGTCTACAACAGGGGTGCCCAACCCTGCTCCTGGTGATCGATTGTCCTGCAAAGGTTAGCTCCAACTCTAATCAAAGACACCTGCCTTTAATTTTTAAGT
>NW_015762002.1:0-610 GCF_001515625.1 Sinocyclocheilus rhinocerous
ATCAGTCCAGATAGCTAGCATTAGTTGAACCAGAAAGGTTAATGGTGTTGGTCCGCTATGCTGCAGCTGATTTACCCCTTACAAGACTCATTGTCTGAGTGGCTCTAATGCCATTATCCACTTTAAGGCTTATCTGAGATCTTTCTAAAGCGATTCAGACACAGACTGAAAACAGGACACTGAGAAGAGCTGAATTGTTTTCATGCAAAAAGGGCAAGAATCTCTCCCTCCTCCAGAAACCACATCCAACAATCAACAATACATACTTCAGCATTTAATAATCATGCTGTATTGTATATTACTAAAGCTAATGTGTGGTCTAAATGCCATGACCTACATTCATGCCAACTAGAGCATGAGCTAAATGAACAATTGTACTTCACAATAAACCAGAAACTATTTTCATATCCTACAAGAGACTCAAATGCATTCAAATCAAAAACATTTAGTTTTACAACAGACGACAAATATTAGGCTATATTTTAAATTATTTAATTACATTATAAAAATTCAGTATATAATCCAGGCATAAAATATTTTGGTAACACTTTACAATAAGGTCTCGTTTGTTAACATTAGTTAATGTATTAACTAACATGAACTAACAATG
>NW_015762003.1:0-610 GCF_001515625.1 Sinocyclocheilus rhinocerous
AGTACCGTTAATGTAGCTCATATGACTAGTGTGCTACAATCTTCAAAGTCTTCATCTTCAGTGGGTTGGTAGCTGTTATAACTAGATCACAGAGTGAGCGAGTTAAACTCGAGATCTGGATCAGTCCAATTTGTGAATGAATCAGTGAGACCAGTTTTGGGAACCGTATCAACTGATTCCCTGAAAGACCTGACCTACAAGTATTATTCCTTCATGTACTGGACATCACTCCTTATCAATGTGACACAAAGCCAGAACAGATGTCAATATTGTCAGTAATTTATATTTTGGTCCTTACACACAGCTATCATATGGTTGTAGAAAATGTGTGTAATAAAGCACACAAATACTTTAATTTAATGGAGCTTTTTCATCATTTTGGAACTTGACAGCTCCATACCTCATTCATTTTCATTATGCTAAAATGCCAAGATATTTTTTTAAGATTCACATTTTGCATTCCGCAGAAGCATGTCAAATGGGTTTGGTGAAGAAATAGACAAACTTTTCATTTTTGAGAGAACTATCCCTTTAAGAAGTAAGTGTGAGAGAAAAATCTGTTGGAAGTGTTGCGGTGGCCATATTGGTTTACATATATGTGAACAGATTG
>NW_015762004.1:0-610 GCF_001515625.1 Sinocyclocheilus rhinocerous
TTTTCACTCTCCCTTGACTTCTGTTATTTGCTTTTAATATCCCACTGTCGTCTCACATTCTCCACCTACTGCACTTGTTTTCAGAGATGCTTGGATGGAGGATGTTATTGGAATACATGAAAAAATAATGTGCATCTGTTTTTAAGGCACTGGGAGATAGATGTGACCTCATCGACATCTTGGTCAAGAGTGCTCACTTCTGCTCCTGGAGATCAACCTTTCGACAGAGTTTATTTGCAGTCCAATTCAAAAACACCTGCTGGTAATGTTCGAGTAAACCTTAAGCATCAAATTTTGGAATGCTTTTCTCAAAAAAAAATTCTCAGAGTTTACATCTCGCAAATTTGAGGGTTTTTTCTCAGAATTCAGACTTTACATTTAGCGATTCTGTTTTTTTTTTTTTTCTCAATTCAGATTTTTTTTTTACTCTGAATTTTGAGTTTACATCTTGCAGTTCTATTTTTTTGCCCAAAATTTTTAGACACCTGACCTGACGGCATACACATGCAGAATTCTGAGGTGAAAATTCAGAATTCTGAGATATTAACTAATAGACTACGTTTACTAGTAATCTAATTATTTACCTTATTCTAAATAAGCCAATATTATG
>NW_015762005.1:0-610 GCF_001515625.1 Sinocyclocheilus rhinocerous
TATATTATGTTTAAGAAGATAGTCTTCAATCTGCTCAAAAATAATATTATCATCACTTTTGATAATGCACTCAAAATTGACACTGGCCTATACTTATTACACTCAAACCTACTACCTTTCTTAAAAAGGGGAATAACTCTTGCTTGCTTTAACTCATCAGGAACTTTGCCTTGACAAATTGAAAGATTTATAATATGTGTAACCATTAGAGTAATAAAGTTGGCTGAATTCTTAAGAAACTTCACTGGAATATTATCTAACCCTGTTGCTTTACTATTTTTAAGATTCATTAATTTCTTAAAAACGTTACTCTCCTTTACTTTAGTAAACAAAAAACGTCCCGGCATAATGCCGCATTTACCATAATACTCCTTAACTAATTTATCATTAAATATACCAATTTGTGCTGGAAGCTAATTTACCATTTTTTCTGCAAGTAAAAATTATATTTAAATGATTTGCTACCTGTCTCTGATCAGATATCAATCTTCCATCTACATTAAGGCTAATTATAGAACATTTTATTTTAGTTTTTTCCTGATACCCTAAGTCATTTAATTAATTTATACTCTCCATAATTTTTGAGAATCCTGCTTCATTTCACTAATCT
>NW_015762006.1:0-610 GCF_001515625.1 Sinocyclocheilus rhinocerous
TATGTAGTCTCATTTAGACACTTATTAGCAATACTTGTTAGCAACCACCTTTCAGACTCGAGATAAAAGCTTTATAAAATTACAATGTGGTACTACTGATGTATTTTATGTTGTAGAATAAAATATAAAATATGTTGAGCTTGTGTTCATCACATACCTTATTTCAGGCAGTTAACTAAAAACTTCGGGACGATGGAACTGGAAGTGCTAAAATGCTAATTTCCTGGTTTTGGCCTACAAAAATACATCATCCCTGCAGAATTGCAATGAATATAAATGTTGTCTATCTAGTGTTTTTGGTCTGTGGGAGTAAACGGACATTGAAGCAAAATCCACTTCCCTTTTTCTCAAGCACACGAGAGCTAATAAAATGTGGACCACTGCCAGACCCAACTTATAGAAGCAGTGATGCAATGTTTATACAATATAGGGCAATTTCACTTCACTGTCAGGCTGCAACCTCACCTGTGATTATTCCATCCCTGAGGAATCTTCTGCAGATTGAGCAGAAGGGCAGATGGTGACTGCTCTGTGACAGAAGAAGCTTTGCTGGGTATACGGCCCAAACAAACAGGTTCGCACAAAGCCAAACTATGGCTGCACTGGCGTC
>NW_015762007.1:0-610 GCF_001515625.1 Sinocyclocheilus rhinocerous
AGATATAAGGAAGGACGCGCTAAGAACTACAGCTCGCTGAATTCTTAGCGGCGGTGTGAAATCAGCAGGTCATTGTAGAATTTAAAACATACAGTGAATCAGAGAGACGTGAAGCTCGAGCCCACAGACAGAGTGAGAGAGAGACAGAGAGACAGAGAGAGAGATGAGCCGGAGAGAAACAAAGAACCAGGGCAACAGGAAACACTCAGAAACCGGAGACGCTTAAGTTTCAAACAATCGCTGATGTAAACGAGATGTGTGCGGGTGGATGCAGCTCCTATGTGGTTGCTAGTGTACTGAGAGGTTGCTAGGGTGGTTCTATGTAGAATCTGTTGCTAGGATCTTCTGGGTGGTTGCTAAGGGTGTTAAAGTATCATTTATCTCTGGAGCGCTGACTTAAAGGCATTGTTCACCCAAAAATTATCAAGCTGTCATAACAAAGATATTATTCAAAGAAATGTCTCGTTCATACTGTCAGCCCAAATCCGATTGAAATCCGATCATATTTAGATAATCTGAACGTCAACAAACTACATGAAATCCGATTTTTGCAAATTAGTTTCGGGCAAACTGTATTGCTGTTATTGTTGTTTTTAGCGTAGGCATAACA
>NW_015762008.1:0-610 GCF_001515625.1 Sinocyclocheilus rhinocerous
CTAAACCATATTACAATTACCAAAGAACCATAGTTCTTGAGCTTCTCAGAAGATAAAAGAAATAAAGAAAACAACAATATTAAAGAGTAAAGATATGTAAAATAAACAATATAGAGATTTCTATAGCATCTCTCCTGTATTATTTGGCCCACCCCAAAAAACATAAACAGTTTTTGTTTAAGAAAATGAGCGTGTTGACTTTCTCAGGAGAATCTGTGATCTCTGATTACTGACTGTGGAGAAGACTCTTTCAGACAGTGCTGAGGAAGCAGAGTTAGGTGCTGGACAGCCTATAGAGAAGAGGAAGAGTGTCTTTCTTACCCCAGAAGCAGAAGGCAGGCTCTTCTGAGGGAAGGACAGGAGGGTGACACTTCACTCTTGACCTTTTCATGGAGGGTTGATGCAGTGTTTTGCTGTAGAACAAGGCTCCTCCTCAGCAAAGAGTTCCTTTAGTGCAGTCAGAGACTCCAGATTCCTTGCAAACTGGAATCTTTTAATAAAATGTACCATATTATTGTAGTCAGATTTATTGTTTTTATTACAACACAAGTAGTATATAAGATTCACATTATGTCAACTTGATTGATGGCTTTGACCTTTGTGACCTTTC
>NW_015762009.1:0-610 GCF_001515625.1 Sinocyclocheilus rhinocerous
TCCACAAATTCCCTGTTTCATCTTTTCCCTACTTTTCTCCTCTCTCCAGTTCCTGCTCCACTGCCATCCGTAATGGCGAAAGACTCTTGTAAGATAAACACATGAAAAAAGAGGAAGATCAGGAGATGAGAGATTTGCAAAGCGAAACAACCAACCCCCCATTCTCTCTTTTCCTCTTTCTCTCTTTCTTTCCCTCTCTCTCATTATACTCCCCTGCTCATTTGAATAAATTAACACCCCCCTGACGTCTCGCTTCACCACCTTCCCCTTTCCCCCAATCTCTCCCCCCTCAACAGGCTGCAGGGAGAGAGAGAAATCCAGAAATATCCTCCTGTTTCCACACACATTCATTCACTTACTCCCTCATGCACATAGAAACAATCACACCCACCCTCCACTACACCAAATTCATCCCGAAAGCTCGGGTTCAACAGTCTCATCTCTGCTAATGCAAAACAAACCCCTCCTTAGCATGCAAAAAAAAAAGAAAGAAAAACAAATTACGAAATAAAAACATTTGGTCTTGTAAAAAACAGACTGGCGCGCAGGCGCAGATGCACGGGTCCCTCCCTCAGCTGACTGACTTGGTGCAGCTCACTGACTCATTTGA
>NW_015762010.1:0-610 GCF_001515625.1 Sinocyclocheilus rhinocerous
CGAAAGGAGCTGGAGGAACTTGAGGATGGAGGCATGGCGGAACTGCTAAGCATAAATGAGAAATTGAGCGAAATGATGTTAACTGATGTAAAGGTGAATGAGCAAAACCCAGCCCAGAGACAGCTAGGGGAAAGAGAAAATATAGTACAAAGACAAATAGGAGAAATGAAGCACACAATTGATTCGCCCCCTGCTGTGCAAACAAATTTGCCTGTTCCACAGAGCACAAGATCGACACCAGCATCAGCAGACAGTGTAGCAGTTAACTCTTCGCTGCCCCCACAAACGATACCGGCTGTATGGCACAGGGAGTTTAAGATTTCTGGTTTTATCGGAGAGCCTGGCCAAAGAGATAGATTAACCTTTTCGAGTCTGGCACGTCAAATTGAAAGCGGACTGAATAAGGGTTACCAAGAACAAGAAATCGTTGATGCAGTTATTCGAGCCATTACACCAGGCCTTCAATTACGTAGCTACTTGGAAGGAAAGACAGATTTGACACTACCGATGTTGAGACGAATCCTTCGTTCCCATTACCAAGAAAAGAATGCAACGGAGTTATATAAACAGCTGACTGCAGAATCACAACGTTCAAAAGAAACACCCCAAA
>NW_015762011.1:0-610 GCF_001515625.1 Sinocyclocheilus rhinocerous
CACATCAACTCACATGTTGCTAGAGCGCCATCTTGAACCGCCCCCCAATCAAGGATATCTTGCATTTGTGGGTTTCTATTTCTGCGACGACGCGGCTGGGACAACCATAGACGGGGACAACAGCATACAGCTTCCGTTTGCTGTGATTATTTATTGATTCTGTCGCGTCTGGTGTGAACAGACAAATTATTTGTCGCTGGAATATTATCACGTCGCGTCTGGTTAGGACAAGGTGTTGAGGTAATTTAGATAATTGCAGTCCTCATATGCCATTTTTAAACCAGTGCTAAAGTGCTCTTGAAATTTAACCAAGTGAAGCTACTAGAATGTTTTAATAAATGAAATCTGGTTGTGGTGTTAACATGTGGCTTGTTTAAACTTGTTTATGTAGGTGCAATTCTCTTTTAATCTTAGAATCACAAACTTAGATGTGTACTTTCATCATCTTTACAAACACCTTTTAAACGTGTTTGCATTTAGAAGAATAAAACTTGTTTTCCACACGTGGTACGTCAATCCGACAGGGGCAGTTAAAACCTCTGGACTTTGTCCAGAACCAAAGAGGTGCTGCAGCTCAAATTGCAGCCGACGAAAACACACGTGCTTAAGG
>NW_015762012.1:0-610 GCF_001515625.1 Sinocyclocheilus rhinocerous
ATTCACTCCCCCCACTGACAATTCCTGCCGGACCTGAGACTGGAACCCGCGACCTTCGGGTTACAAGTCTGACTCGACTCTCTATCCATTAGGCCACGATTGCCCCCATTATTATTATTAATAATAGTAATATTATTATTATTATTATTATTATCGTAAAATACTAAATTGGGCATAGAGCATACATGTTTATGGTATTTATGGCTAATATTATGAACTAAAGAGCATAATAATAGTAATATACTGTATTATGAATATTACTATTAAATTATTAATATTATATTATTCAATTATGCTCCCAGCTCCTTTTTTTCCCCATGTTTCATGATTTTGTTAAAAATATTTGTTACTACATAATCATACTTATTGGGAACCAATGTTATTTTATGAACAATAATATGTAATGATTTAATGTAATGAATTAATATGTAATGTTAAATATTAGTTTTAATTAGTTATTATTATATTAAAAATAATAATAGCCATGATGACGATGATGATTATTATTAGAAAATAATGAAATGGGCACAGAGCATGCATGGTGTCACGATACTGCTGTTAGGGAGACGAAGGCACGACGAAGATTATAACAAATACTTTTAATGGTAAT
>NW_015762013.1:0-610 GCF_001515625.1 Sinocyclocheilus rhinocerous
TGCTGGTGAGTATTTTCAACATCTGTTATCTGTACTGTTATCTGCACAGTGACATTTTTTAATATACATTACAGACAATTCAACTAGCAGGTATTAGCATTAGAGGTTTGAGTACGCAGACAGTGTTCTATAGAAAAAAAAAAGTGTATTATAGTGTCTAAGGGCAGGCCTCTAGATGAAAATGAAGAAGAGCTGAAGAACAGAGATGATTCCCAAGAATTGGTACTATTATATTCAATCAATCTTTCTCTAAAAAAAGATTCTCTACCCTAAATGCTTTAGGTGAGATTTTCACTATCCGTTATCTGTTCAGTCGTTATTATTAATTAAATTAGTCAAGTATCGGAGGTTTGTATAGGCTACTGAAAGATCGTCCTTAAACACTGCCCCCTAATCGTGAAGGAGAGCTGGAGAGCAGAGATTATTCACAAGCCAGTGAACCGCAGAAATCTGTGAGATGAAACGGCAAGGAATTTGAGCCACCTTATAGTGAGAACTCTATTTGAAAAACTGTTACAATTAAAATCAGCCGTTCTCTGAAAGCTAAATGCTTAAAAAAATAAAAAATAAAAAAATATCCAAAAGTATTTGTTCCTTTTTTTAGTGTCTT
>NW_015762014.1:0-610 GCF_001515625.1 Sinocyclocheilus rhinocerous
ACATTAAGGTGACTAAATCAAAATGATGACAATTTTCATTTTTGGGTGGCCTATCCCTTTAATAAGGCCTTTAGCAATCTTAAAATAAATAACTTTTTTCCTACTCTACATCATAAGTTGTGAAACCTAAATTCACTTGTAACATTTTAAATGATTGATTTTATTTGTAATCTTTTATTAATTAGCTTATTTAATTAGACAAAACTATATAGAATTTTAATATCAGCCATTTATTAATATTGGTAATATCAGCCAGATATTAATATTGTTTGTTCCTCACAGTAAAGCCTTCATAGGGCTTGGAATATAGTGCAGTTATCTGGACTACTTTTATGGTGTTTTTATTCTGCTTTCAGAAGTAAGTCTGACAGATTAATGACAGTATTTTCATTTTTGGGTGTACTGTCCCTTTAAGAAAATCTTGGTAACCAGTTTTGGGTCCCATCGACTTCCATAGTATTTTCTCTGCATAAGTCTGTTTAGTTACCTACATTCTTCAAAATACCTTCTATTGTGTTCCACAGAAGAAAGAAATTCATAAAGGCTTAGAACGTCATGAGGGGGCGTAAATGATGACAGAATTTTCATTTTTGGCTGAACTATCCCTTTA
>NW_015762015.1:0-610 GCF_001515625.1 Sinocyclocheilus rhinocerous
AATCCTCTTCACCAAATCTAGTTTAACATTTCCCCCACAGGGAGCAATGTGCAGCATGTTCCATATTGCAGTCATCTACAGTACAGAGAGATTAGTGAGCTTAGTCCATCTGGAAAGGGTTCATCCGCCACTGATAGGGGAATTCTCAATATACAGTGTATTTGACACGGGCTCCCCCTCCATTCAAGATTATCAAGCTTTGTTGCCGGATCAAGGAAGGTGAAAGTCAATTGCAAGACATGGGGAGAACCCATAGATAATATAATAGTCAAAAGATTTTATACTTGAGCGACTAATTCATTTTATGTTTTTGACCTACATTGTTTGAATTTGCTTCATTTATGTAGGCATTGTAATGTGCTGATTACACAAATGTCTTTTGGCTTAAGGGTCAGTTTACCCAAAATAAAAATTCTGTCACCATTTATTCAAACCCATATATATGTATAGGTAGATGTCACATTCGACCTCTCCAGACACGTCAACGCGTCCGCCATCTTTGAACGGTCTATATGTCGTCACTCACAATAAAAATCAATGAATTTCAAGATGCAACAACATACCACAGCATCTGGTTGTAAAAACCACCTAAATTTAAATTCCTGAAGAA
>NW_015762016.1:0-610 GCF_001515625.1 Sinocyclocheilus rhinocerous
TCCTCAAATCTCATCAAGTGCTGCTGATTTTGTCAACACAGCCGTCTCACAAAGCATTTTAAAGCATCCAACTGAAATCACGCTCCTAGTGTGCTTCATAGCTTTTCAAATAGATGAGCATCCAGTATGTTTCTTCATTACATGCGCTGCTTTGGATGCGTTTTGTAATAGCCTCCAAATGTTGAAATAGATGTTAGTAGTAGTATCTGCTTTGCATTCAGAACCATCTTCTCGTTTTCGCCAGGCAGCATCCCATTTTATGTTTGCATCTCTGTAGATGCCTAGATTTGTATTCGCAATGAGTGTCTATGATCATTCTAGATGGAATTTCAAAGCTGTTGGTCTGTATTAAGCTGTCGTTTGATCAGGAAACGTGGTTTTAGACGCTCAAGCAAATGTTCCTGATGGGAAAGAGTTTTGGTAGGCCATGTTGGTGACTTATGAATGGAGAATCACTGAGAGTGAACTTTTATGTCCTCACTTGACACCATGTGTTAAGACCAGACCCTCCAAAACCCAGGCCGAGTCTAGACCCCTCAAGACTCAAACACGCATCAGAAATCGATAAAATGATTGTATTTGGGGTTTTTTTCTCCACCATTAATTTAAA
>NW_015762017.1:0-610 GCF_001515625.1 Sinocyclocheilus rhinocerous
TAATGCATTACTTTTAAAAGTAACTTTCCCCAACACTGAACATGACCAAACACAGTTCACTCCAAGGATGACTATAATGGTAATGGTAATAGTAATGGAAGTTCACATCACAACTTTAATGATAACGACACAGAGGAACAATATCGTTGGAATCACTATAAGAATGATTTATTTCCATCTGATGGACGATAAAAACATTGACAGCCAATCAGAATTCATCCTGCTTTAAAGAGCTTGAGCACTAAAAGCGACAGACGACAAAACTGCAGCATGTGCTTATAATAAACAGAACGTTATCATGCGTTGGTGTGGACGCTAATTTAATTATCGTTCTTAGAGTGAATGGACGTTAACACAACTCTGTTTTTAGGTGTATTTAGTCTTTCTGTGACTATGAGTGTGTGTGTATAACTCAGTACATACTCAATTCCTCCTTGTTCTCTCATTTGCACTGTGCTCACATTGATGTGGCAACCGGCTCCGTTCCAGTCTCCTGTCATGGGTTTTGGATCCAGAGTGGCCACCACTCCAAAATCTTCACACACCCTGTATAGCAGGAAACGTGCCATCCATAGATGATCTCCCATCTCAATTCCTTCACATGGACCCA
>NW_015762018.1:0-610 GCF_001515625.1 Sinocyclocheilus rhinocerous
TATTACAGCATGAATCCAGCAGAAACGATTCGGATCAAGCTGCTTTAGCTCGAGACTCTCTGAGGTGTTGTGGGATACGCTACCTCGTGCCGGGCTGACTGCAGTCGGCTGGAGAGTTTGCGGGCGTCTCTGACGGGACGCTGACGGCGGGCGCTGCTGGCATGGAGTCCACAGAGCCGTTACTGACGATGCTGGAGCGCGAGGAGATCTCGCTGGAGTCGGACAGGTCGGACCTGCCGGCGGGCATGAGTGCGTAACCTATGAGAGAGAGAGGAGACAGAAGATCAGCACGTCTGCCGTCACACTCGCGGGACATCGCTGAGCACGACACAGACCCAAGAGCGCAACGCAAACCTCTGCCTTTATTACACAACTGATGGAAAGCTCACAGTTAGATCATTACAGAGAAACAGTGAAGAAGAGTCTGAGGCTGAACTATGACACGTGGAAGCATCCGGTCCTGATCCTGTCATCATTCACTCACCTTCTGTGCGAAAAATAACCAGACTGAATCACACATTCAACATAATAGGGCATACAACCTGGCACAGCCTTTCCATACATGCAACTAGGCCTGGGCGATAAAACGGTATCGATATTTATCGACGGT
>NW_015762019.1:0-610 GCF_001515625.1 Sinocyclocheilus rhinocerous
CAGCTCAAAACATCTGCTCAATTTAAAAAAGAAGACTTGTATATTTGAAGATGCTGGGGACAAGTTCAATACTTGGTGAACGTTTTTGGTAAAGGTGGGTGAAAGAATATCTCCCCATGATACAGCAACACTGAAAATTGAGTAAATCATGCTGAAATTTTAGCATCAGAGATCTTGCAGTTGATGAAACAGCACATAGAAATTGATCATGGGATGAGTCATAGAAACTTTGGCTGATTCTAAATGATTTGTTCAATGTGCGTGCCTGAAGACTCACACAAGTGAACTAGAAAGCCCCAACAATATGCTATGTCTAATAGTAGAGGTATCATGCTGAACTTTAGAGTCAAATACCAAATAACAATGACTCATATATACTACAAACATAATACATACATGGCAAGCACATACACAACACTTTTTAGAAGGATTTTCTTTTTGCTTGAAATATGACTTGAATTTAGACATGCCTTATTTTTCATTTAATACAACAGATGAATACAATTATGTAAATAACCAGAACATCACTCTTATCCCTACCCAACCCAAATTATCCCACATAAACTAAGGGGGAGAAAGAGAGAAGAGAAAAGAAAAGAAGAGAGAGAAA
>NW_015762020.1:0-610 GCF_001515625.1 Sinocyclocheilus rhinocerous
AAAATAATTTGCAGGTCTGAAAACATCCATTTTAAAATACTTAAATGTTTTCCACAGCTGTGGGAACCCTGTAACCATCTATAAATCTGATACATACAGTAAGTAATGTTAAATCCTATTTATTAATAAACTTATTGCTTAATACCTTGCATAGTGCAAAATCCTTTTGCATTTCTTACCTTGGCTAAGCTTGCAGTGAATAACACACACTCGAACAGTTCACCCATCCGTTTGAGAAACTCGTCAACATGAGGTCTCTTCAACACATACACCTACATTCAGAAGGTAGACAGAGGAAAAACAGTTAAAATATGAGTCATTACTGCAATGGATTCAATTCAGTAACTATCTGAAGGGGGAAACCCAGCATATGCCCAAAAAAACTGGTGCTAAAACAGGTCACATTCATGATGATATATTACTAAATAAATAAGATTTATATTAGCCTGTATTTTGATATGATACTTCATATAACGATGAGTTTTATGTGATCGTAGAACGATAAACCCTGTTTTATAAGAAGCAATAAAACGGGTTGTTTTACTCTAACAACTAGGTCAGCCAAGCTCGTCTATGAAGCTGGTGGTCTCATTCCTGAACCAAGTCATCC
>NW_015762021.1:0-609 GCF_001515625.1 Sinocyclocheilus rhinocerous
CATTACAAGGGAAGATGCTCGGCGTGTGTTGCTTTTTCAGATGCACGCGTTTCCTCATCTCAGCGTGCAGATTCAGGGACACACACAAACAGAGCCAGCTTGGAAAGAAATAAAATGCACAGAAATGATTTAAAAGCAAAAACAAAAAAACGTTCTGATTTTTCTGTTGTTTGTTTTGAATACTGCGCGTGGACAGAGGCGTCATCAGGTTTTTGCATAGTTTAGAGTGACAAATCGTATCAGCATACTTTGAGGTCAAAATGCATACAGGTTGGCAGGTCTGCTGAAGACAGGAGTAATGATGCTGAAAACTCAGCTTTTCCATCACAGGAATAAATTACATTTTAAAATATATAAAAAAAGAAAAGAGTTATTTTAAATTGTAATATTTCACATATATCAGTGTTTTTACTGTATTATTAATCTAATGGTGAGCATAGGTAACTCATTTACAGATTTTACAAATCTTACCAACCTCAAACTTTTCAACAGTATTGATTGTTTTTCTTTAGCCATTTGTTGAATGCCATAGATTTTTACACAAAGCAAAAAGTCTGTGTTTAATGTGTTCTCTCTGATCACAGAGCACGTGAACGTGACACATAATTA
>NW_015762022.1:0-610 GCF_001515625.1 Sinocyclocheilus rhinocerous
ATGCAAGTGCTGAATTTGTTCCACCCTTTAAAATCATTCCTTTCTTCCTTTCTATGCCTTCCATAAAACTGTTTTCCGTACTGATTTTGTAAATGTACACTCCAATACCAACTTTTTGATCGATTGGATCTTTAGATCCATCTAATCTGTATGAAAGACAAAACATTTTTTATCATAAAAACATTGAATTCATAACTATTGCTGTGCGTGTACGATGATTCTTATAACTACCCTTTAAGTTAACCCAGTACATCATTGAACCAGTCGCAGTCACGTGGTTTGTAGGCGAACGAAGATTGACGTCACAGATCACGTGCTTTTAGCAAAGCGACCATGAAAGCGACTCAAGCTTGCTTCGCACTAAGTGCGGAAGCTGGAGGAACAGCAGGCTCTAGGCAGCCTTTTTACTTTCGATTTACTTAGGCCTACTTTCTATTCTATAGGGTATGTCATGGGGTAATGGGAGCTGCGTCAAAAAGTACGGACCTTTTATTTCCATTTAGTTTACTTTTTTGTAAAGACGAAAACCGGTGAAAATGAACTCCGTTTTGTGGACGTTGGTGAATGTTTTGCACGTGCTTGGTAAGACATGTATTTACGATCTCTTTTC
>NW_015762023.1:0-610 GCF_001515625.1 Sinocyclocheilus rhinocerous
AAATCGCATCATATGACCCCTTTAAGAATAGTCTTAAAAGTATTTCTGAGAAGTTTTATTTAAGTTTCATTTCTGAGAAGCCGAGATCTATTTTGTAATTATTGAACTTGGCAAGAATTTACTTGAAGCCCTAATGTATAATGCATTATAAAGGTATTCATAATGTACATTGTAACTCATTGTACCTCTTCATAAATAATTGTAACCAAAGTTAAAATGCATTATAATTTTGGCAGATTCGCAGATTGGTTGTTTGTCATGTGTTTTAATGCATTACACTTTCTAAAGCTGTAAAGTATTACAATGTATTATAACTGTAGTTACAATTATTTGTGAGACCATACAATGCAATATATATAAAGGCTGTAAGTAAAGCGTTACCTTAAACTTGCCTGATAATGGAGATTTATTGCCATTTAATATCATTACACACAAATGATATACAGTATTTACATGTATTCATTTGTCTTGGCCAACAAGTCTTCCCATGTAAAATAAAACCCAATAACAGTTTATATAAATGAATGTAAGGAAGGCTCTCACAGCGCTCTTTTGGTGTTTTTGATCACTGGCAGCAGTCTCATCAGTGCTTCATCAGATCTTCTGTATT
>NW_015762024.1:0-610 GCF_001515625.1 Sinocyclocheilus rhinocerous
TACAATCCAGTGTTGCTTCTGATGATCTCATGGATAAATGCCATGGGGATAAAGAGAGGAGATTAGGCTTCACATTGAAATCTGAAGGATAGCTGGACGGAAAAGGCTTCAAAGAGATCAAGGCTGGTGCTGTCCTCTCAACACCTGGCTAGATAACTGACAAAGGACACCATAAGGAGACATCAAGGACAGTGCTGAGTACAACTGGCACAGGACTGCAGCAACTGGCCTTTAACTACTAGCCAATGTGCATTTCCCGAGGTTAAATAGAATGTAAGATGTGTTTATTTCAACTATGGCATACTGTCCCATTATTGCGGTAAATAATTTGTCCCTCAGTTTGCAAAAACCTAAAAACATACAGCAATGCATGCACAATAAAGTCTATGGGACAAGTATACAGAAGTGTGAATTAACAGTCACTTTGTGCCTTATTTAATAATTATTTTGTACAATGTGTTTATGTACGCGGAAAAAGTTTATACTGTAGACTTAGGCCCTGACCACACGAACGCGGTTATTTTTAAGACCGCAGCTTTTTCTACGCAGTTAGGCCGTTCGTCCGCACGCAAACGCAGCACCAGGTCACTGAAACCGAACATTTTTGAAA
>NW_015762025.1:0-610 GCF_001515625.1 Sinocyclocheilus rhinocerous
CTCTGTGTTGTAGATGTAGACATAAGGCCGGCGTACCACCACATATCTCTTAACCCAGCCATTACTGTGGGGCTCCAGGAAGTGCAAATAACCTTTCTTTGACACAATTGGGCTGCAACAATAAAATAGGGTACAGGTTAGAGTTAACTTCCAAAGATGCAAATTCCTTAAATCTCAAATTTCATATTCAGGCAAATATAACTAAAAAAAGGAACTGTTCATCCTCTGAACAATAAACAATTTGTATAATCTGTACAATTGATTTTTTTTTACCTGACACGGATTTCCTGAATGTCTGGCACAAAAGTGTGGGTTCTTGATTTGGACTCTTGAGGAGACATTTTGCTCTCTGTTTCAGAGTCAGGGATGGGGCTGAGAGCACGAGATCGAGGTGTTGGGGGTCTGCACATATGAGCAATAAGAATATAGATGCAACAATTAGTTAGATAGCATTTCATGTGGAACAATATTTGGCAGACATATTTAAAAACATGTAAAGATTTTTCTTAATGTTAAAATAATTTCTCCTATTTTAATGCGATAGTTCACCCAAAAATTACAATTCTTATGGACTATTTTAACGATGTCCTTACTACCTTTCTGGGCCTTG
>NW_015762026.1:0-610 GCF_001515625.1 Sinocyclocheilus rhinocerous
TATATATAATTATTTTTTATTCCTTTTTGTTTTAGTTATTTTAATACATCAAGTTATTGTAATTTAAAATGAGAAATGTTTCTTTGGCAACTAGCTGAAATAAAGTTCTTTTAAAATATTCTATTTAATTTCAGTTTACATTTTTCAAGTACTGAAAAGTTTTCTAATGGTTTATAAATATATATTATCTACAATATCTTACTATTCTAAGTTTCCATTTCCAATCTCATGCTGGTTCATTCCGGCTAAATGTAATCCATTATTTTTGTCACATCTATATATATTTTTACCTGAAGGGTCACATTGTTTGATAAACAAGGTTCTTAATTTAAAAGATACGTTCCTTGTTAGTGGACTATATGTTCAAACTGTAATTATAGCAACCGTCTCCTAGCAACAGTGGAAGGGACATTAAAATGTTGATTGGTAAGCGCTGAGCTCAATATTATAGAGAATAAAGACAGACAATGGACAAGAAGTAAAACCCCAAAACACCAGTAGCTCATTTACTTTGCCGCACAGGCCGTTTTTGGACCATTGAACGCCAGTCGACAGCTCCGGTGGCGGCGGGACGTATGAAAGCATCCATCCACATGCCTGCAGTGACCAC
>NW_015762027.1:0-610 GCF_001515625.1 Sinocyclocheilus rhinocerous
TATATGTTATCTGATGTTCACAAATGAAGAGAGAAAAAAATACTTTCAGTCTATTCCAAGCAATCTATTAGCAAGGAAAGGAAGACCAGCACTGGTGCTTCCAACCCAATCTCACAGAATCTCACAGGAGGTGGTGGTTTCATATGAAGTTGTACGATTTGAAAAAAGCATGAAGGTCCACCCCTAACCCTACCTCTAAACATCACATCACTGGGGGTGTAATCAGATAATATGATAACGTACAAATTAGATTGTACAAATTCATATGAATTAGCCACCAATTCGCCAAAATGTAGTTACAAATTGCCATGTGGTTGCTTTGGTTCTTCTCCAAGTGACCTACTACATTGTCTGTGTGAACTGAAGGTCAACCAATAATAGGCAAAATAACAATAGTGTACTTTGCTGCTACTCATATGACCAAAATGACAAAATGAATAATTATCAACCCATGAAAATGTCTTGCGATTATTATTTAAATAAAATAAATCAAAATAACCATTGGCATAAATAAACTGGCAATTAAAATCACTACTGACACACTAATTGAATTATAATTATTTTTATATTATTTTAAGTATTTCATATGAATATATTAATGATGTAAATA
>NW_015762028.1:0-610 GCF_001515625.1 Sinocyclocheilus rhinocerous
TATGTAAGCAAAAGCTGTTGGCAAAGCATTGTTAGAGTCAGGAGTGAGAAAAGTGGTGTGTTTTTTTTGTATTATAGGAATATTCCGTTCAGTACAAGTCATTTCATGTAATCATAATGTTATATTGTGTCGTGTTCAACAAAATAAAACTGATAAAATATATATAGACCACACTTAATTAGAATTTAAATAGTATAGGCCTATGTTGAACTTTATTCTTGTGTATAAGGTCACTGTATCAGTACAAAAATTATTGAATGAAAAGTGTTTCAACTGCTACATGAAATCCACTTCATCTGTGTGAGAGTACACAAACACTGCACGAGTGTCACTACAGGAAGCGGAAAGTTTCCAACTTGAAATGTGAAACTTATAATTTTATAAAAGCATTTATATTAATTCTTCTGTTAAGCCAACTGTATGTAGTTTTATGTATGTTTTGTGACTTTGGAGCCCCCTACAGTTAGATGAGTGGAATTAATTGTCATAAATAGATCACCATGGTAATCTCTAGCTGTACACTTGCATTTGTTGCTGCCGTAAACAACCCAGGCTCATTGGAAATACGTGCCTCTACATACATTTCTGCAACACTGTAATTATGTACCTT
>NW_015762029.1:0-610 GCF_001515625.1 Sinocyclocheilus rhinocerous
TCAACTCGCAGGCCAAAACAATCAGATGTTAGGTGGTGCTGAAACATTTGCAGTCGGTGCCTCTGGAGGCTTTTTTGCGTGGACAGACCCCTGACAGCGTCTGCAGGAGACGTGGCTCGAGATCACAACTTCACGAACGCTCCAATCCTTTTGAGATCATGAGTTTGCGGTAATCTAATGACTCACTGCACTTAAGTCGAGTGATTAATTTTTTTCTGGGCAAAGCAAACAAAACACATAAAAGCCAGTTTCAGTGTTCATAATCTGCTATAAAGCTGGACGATGATGACTCTTTGAGGTTTCTGAGCTTTCTGCTTCAATCAGAAGCACAGTAATGAAATTAGGTGAAATGAGTGACATGTAATGAGGGTCTTTTTTTTAATTATAAACTTTTTTGATAGAGAAACAACCTCATTAACAACTATTCTACTGCTACTGGCTGTCAAACACATTACCAAAAGGGGCTAAACAAGAAAAAAAGTAGGTTCATACTGTTTAATAACGTACCTATACTCTTAAAAATAAAAGTTTAGAAAATAATAGGTTTGTAAAAGAACCATTTTGGGTTCCCCAAAGAACCTTTTAGTGAACAGTTCTTAAAAGAACCATT
>NW_015762030.1:0-610 GCF_001515625.1 Sinocyclocheilus rhinocerous
TAAAAGCGTCTGCTAAATGACTAAAAGTAAAGTAAAGTAAAAGAAACCCTGAATCCTGGGTACCATGTTCCATTTTTCCCCTCAAACGCTGGAACTGTTGACTGTTTATGCAACACACAGTGTTTCCGTTACTGTTCAAAGCATGTGAATATGAGGCACATGACTTGAGAGTTTGTTGCTAGGCAATAGGCATCTAGCCGTATCATTCTAACACTGCATCATTTCACACCGCACAAGTTTGGCACCACAATGCAAGCTTAACACCGCAGCGTTTCAGAACCCCAGTTAAAAAGTAGTGCTAATCCAGCTTCTAAACCCGTTTCTCTACCCGGGGTTAAAAGCAGGGTTAAGTATGACAATAACCCAGAGTTAAGCACAGTGTGAAAAGCTTTCCTGCACTATTATTCAGCTGAACTGCATCACTGCTATTGAATATTAACAGTAAAACATACAGCGACCAGTGTTGATTCTTAAGAGCCAGTTTATTGTAGTGAATCCAAAACAGAGTGCAACCAGTCCAGACCTATTCCCAAACTAATAAATCTTATGAGCCGGGTTATTTTATTAAATCAAAACCATACAGCACAACCAGTTCGGTCAAATGATCAAA
>NW_015762031.1:0-610 GCF_001515625.1 Sinocyclocheilus rhinocerous
GAGAGAAAAGGGAGAGAGGGACGCCAAAAGATGCAAGCCAGGCTCCGCTCAGACAGATCAATTCAGAGAACAAAAGAAAAGAAACGTAGAGTAGAATGAACATGGTCAACGAAGACAGTCGGTCAGATGAGAGGCTGAGAGAGACGAACAGATACACAGACAGAATGAGAGCTCTCTACATCTACCTCCGTCTCGTGGCTTATCGGTGGTGGAATTTGGAGTGGAGCTGGAGGAGTCTCGAGGGACCTCACCCATGCTCACAGATTAGCCGCTAAACTGCACATAATTGTGTTCCCCCTACGTCTCTCCAAGAACTATTAGTTTCCCATTCCCTGTCGTTTTTCCCAACATTCCTGCCTTTGTCGTTAGTGCTACCGATGGGACGGAGAGATAATGTCTCGAATTATTTTTTATGGCTCAAAAAATCAGCACAGAAACTTTTTCTTGACTTTAGTTTTCCCCATAAAGGCCTCTTTGGGGTCACAAGGGCATTTTATTCCAAATACCCGTTTATTTTGCAGGAAGTCTATGAGCATTGCCGTGGAGTGTGTTCTGTCAATACGTGTCGCAGAACGTATAAAACAGAATATATGGTGTAATCCTAGATAAC
>NW_015762032.1:0-610 GCF_001515625.1 Sinocyclocheilus rhinocerous
TTAACAAAAATGTTTTAATAGCTTTAGTTTTCAATATCAACACTGATTCACTTGCGTCTCTGCACACTTGTGTGATCCTCTACATCCATTTGTGTGTTTTAGATTGGAGGCGTTTTCCGAAGGAGCTGCGCGTGAGAGAGAAGAGACCCCTGAGAGACAGTGAGTGTGTCTGATGCCATTAACTGGCTCTTACACTCTAATACTGGACACTGTGTTCTGCTGCAATCGAGCAGAGACACCCAGTGCAGGAAGCATGCGTTTGTAAATGTGCTCTTTTAAAACCCAGATAAGGGAGCAGGTGAGGCTGATGTGCTCATGAATGAGTGTGTAAAGACGAGCCGAACCGGCAGGTCTGCGCTTCGCTCTCTGACTCATCGGCGTCTCTGGGGAAATCAGAGAGACTGTTTTCAGCCGCGCTGCACACACATCTTCAGAATGAAAGGATGGAGAGAAAGAGGAGATGAGAGAGGGATGAAGGTTTAGGCTTGAAGAGCGTCTGTCACCAAGAGAGAGACAAGATTATTTTTAGTCCTTCTGTGTCTTTTGTCAGAGGAGCTGTGATCAATGAGTTGATGTTATTATGGGAGGATGTTGCTGATGTCATTTCCAC
>NW_015762033.1:0-610 GCF_001515625.1 Sinocyclocheilus rhinocerous
TTAATGTTAATAAATTACGTACACTAAATCTTTGTTTGTCAATAGTAGTAATAATAATACTTTCAAAAATGTTTTTTCAACTCTCAGTCACTGTTTAACCAGTGTTTCCCAACCTTTCCTGGCTTACGTTCCCTCCACAGTCCCTTCAGTAAGGCTATACCTAATAATATACCTGATACCATTTAACATTGTCATAAATGTTATAAGCTGTAAGTCTATTATTACTCACTTATAAACTAAAAACAATCAATGCTGTAGATGAAAAACAGACTCACTTGAGCATATTTGTCTTGACTTTTGAGTTCTAGGGGCAATTATGGAGAAACTTGACCAGAGAGAGACCCAAGGATGAATTTATTTATAAATAAAAATATCAAAACCAATCAAATGTAATTGTAATTTTACAGTCTTTCCAAGTGGAATACACATATCCTCAGTTGGGAATCACTGGTATAAACTGATATCTGATCTTTTTAATCTCACTGTAAACACAAGAAAGTCAGAACTTCATGCTTATATGTCAATAAAAACTACAAATGAGATCTTTTTGATTTCAGTTGCTTCTTAAATGGCAATGCAAGATCAAATGGATCTCCTCTTTCGCTTGCGC
>NW_015762034.1:0-610 GCF_001515625.1 Sinocyclocheilus rhinocerous
CCCAAAAATCGGAGGGAATTCTGAATGTCATTTTTGCTTCTGTAAAGGACACTGCTACTTGAAAGGTCACCCCAAACAAATGTGAGCAACTGAATTTCTTCACGATTGTCCCTGCCACGAGGCACGAGTAGTGGACATGTAATTGTCAACTGGAAGATGTCATTTTGCCATTTATGAACACATGGATCTGGTTTGCACATCCTAAACAATGATTTTAAAAAGGAGAGTCATACGGTATGTTTGAGATTTGGTTCTGTGTAATCAAGGTAACATTTTGGTTAATAATAAAGTGGCAGTAATGTCCTTGTGTAGGGTGTTTCGAACAGCTTTTGAAGAAAAGTAGTGATGCTCACTGTTGAATGGAATTCATAGTATATTAAAATAGTTTTAAAAATGTGTGCACCCATGCATGTTCTTTGGGCTAATGTTACCCGCAACCCATTGCACTGTAGAAGAGGATGATTTTGCTCATGGCATGAGGTGATTGTTCAAATTGCAATTGTCCACTTTGAAATTGTTCAATTGTATTAAACAAACAAACAAATAAATAAATATGGTGTTACATACAAACAAACAAACACATAAATAAATAAATAAATAAATAAATAAA
>NW_015762035.1:0-610 GCF_001515625.1 Sinocyclocheilus rhinocerous
AGACACAGGGAAGCATCTGTGCGTCCAGACCAGGGACTATGCTTTATTTCCCCAAGAGCTCTAAACTCTTGTTGACAGACGAATCTTCGACTCCCTTCGCTTTCTCTCTCTCTTTCAAAAGATCGACTGACCTGATGGAGAAGATCCTGTTCTGTTCCCCTTCACTTTTTGCCATTGGTGCGTGTGCGTTTCCGTCAACCGAACTCTGTTATTTTTCTACACCGAAACTCTTGTTACAGAGGAGCGGGTTCACAGTCTTCTACCTTATAACTTTTTTTTGACCTTCTTAACTTCTTCCTCTCTTCCCACCTCTGATCTCTTTCTTTCTCCCCCTTCATCCCACTCCTGAAAGAGCATCTCTGGCCACACAACAAGGGCCGAAAGGTGGGGGGAGGAGGAATTTGCCGGCCTGGGACTGCACCTGGATGCCCAGAAAGGCCGGTCCTGCTGTGAGGAGCTATTGTTCGGCATGTCAGCGGCTCCCTGCTCTAATGTCCCTGTATATCATCATTGTGATTATGTCAGATGACTGGGGTGGCCCCTGCACCATGGCAGGCTTAAATGTGGACCCCGAGTCCCACTGGATGAAATCTTAGCACTTAACCCCAGC
>NW_015762036.1:0-610 GCF_001515625.1 Sinocyclocheilus rhinocerous
AGCTGCCAGATTTCTTTTCTTTCCCTAAAGCATAATGAAATAAGAGAAGATAGATAGAGGAAACTCCGTTTCATTCTTACCCATGCATAACGCTTCTCTGTGAGAGATTTGGTTTTACTGCAGTGAAATAGTCTTCTGCATTCACACCATTTGTAGCCCTTTCATTCATCATTGGACAGCTAAAATTTCACAAGAATATGTTCCTACGTGTTTGGATCGGGTTTTTAAGACTGTAGAAAACCCATGTCTAAATGCATTGTCTCCCGATTCTATTTCGAATTCTCTGCAGTGTGGTGCAATGATAAATAAACAATCTATCTGTCTTTCTGTCTAATTTGCAGAGGAGTGAAAGTAATTGTAACAAGCTGACTGTTTGCTGTTAACGACTGCAGTGGATTCAGATGCCACCTTTAATGAATGCCGGATTTCTGCCCCGATGCTGGAAGGTCACGGTGTAAGATAAATGTCAAGGATATAATTACGTGAGAGCAGCAGAAATGAGAAACGTGTTTCTCCAGTGTGTTTATAAATTAGAGAGTTTGTGTTTCAAATCATCATATACTGCATGTATCGCAGTAGTGTAGGGAAATGTTAGGAACTATGTTCCCTA
>NW_015762037.1:0-610 GCF_001515625.1 Sinocyclocheilus rhinocerous
TCTTTTCTCTGTAAAACGGATGTTGGCCTTTTCTCATTATAATGAATGTGCTGATTGAAGTTAAAATTGAGCGGCTGAAATCCTACACTGCAGCAAGAAAAGGCCTTTCTGATTAACCACACAAACCAAAGAATTTTTAATTTGTAGTTTAATAAAACTAATCGCTATCAGAATTGGGCTTCAAACAGCAGTCAACTGGTTCCCCAGTCACTTTTCTGTTTGATTGTGAGTCAGCCTTCAGGTTTGGGAATATTAATCAAAGGTGCTTGCTAAGGGTGATTGCTCATGCTTAGACAGCAGTTGGCACACTTGATGTGTGTTTTTAACCCCTAACATCAATTATTAAACTTTGGAGTGTAATTTGTCCTGAGACATGAATGAGAACACAAATTAAAAGCATTACTTTCTCTATGTGATAAACCTTGCGACTTTCACCTGGTGTTGCAACCTGCACTTTGGCCTTTCTAGGAATAGTTCACCCAAAAATGAAAATTCACTGAAAATGTATTCACCCTCAGGTCATCCGAGATATAGAAGAGTTTGTTTCTTCGTCAGAACAGATTTGGGGATCACTTGCTCACCAATAAATCCTCAGCAGTGAATGGGTGCC
>NW_015762038.1:0-610 GCF_001515625.1 Sinocyclocheilus rhinocerous
ATTATATATATATATATATATATATAAACAAATAAAAACATAAAATATTTAAACACTACAATAAATTAATTGCATTAAAATATTAGAAAAATAATGGTAATGGTAAGAATGACTAGTTGGTTATTGGATAATCCATCCCTACCTTAGATCAATTAAAATTTTAAACTGACATAGCCTTTTCCACACCATCAAAACCTACGCTTTTCTATCCGTCCAGTATATAAGTGTGATTAGGAAGAGAGTTTGAATTGTAGGTTGATGGATTGTGCACACACAATACAACATAAAGGGAGGCCTCCCAGTGAAGCCAGAGGCCAGAGCCTGGTAGAGATGCTGATGGGAGAAAGTGGCAGAGCAGTGCAGATTCTGCCTGGGCTCAGACCTACAACAGCTGGCCATGGAAAAAAAGAAACACAAGAGAATGAAGCTCTACTGATCCTTACCCAACATCCAATGGACCCTGTCCACAAACACACACACAAAGAGTTAGCCATAAAAAAACAAAGGACACAAGGACTCACTGATCCACGGACACACACAGCTGCCCGCAAAATCTCACAAGCCACTCTCGACACAAACAGGCTCTCAGATGAAGACCCTGGCTGCCCAT
>NW_015762039.1:0-610 GCF_001515625.1 Sinocyclocheilus rhinocerous
ATGCGCATGACAATCGCATTCGATTAATCGTGCAGCCCTAATCTCTAGAACCCGAAACGTTCCCACACTGCTGATTTAAAACAAGCAGGTGGGTCTTAAAGCTCTTGTGTGCCATCTGAACTCGCCATTCTTGTTTTGGGTTGGTGTGTAGATCGTCTCTTCTTCTGCTCTTTCTTGTCATGGCGGTTAGCATTGCATTACAGCACTCGCCCCCTTCAGATTGATCGCCTGTGACTGACTGTATTTGTCGTCTCACTGCATGAACCGAACCATGACGTCCGTGCGTGACGGTTCAGGACGGATACATGTACCGTTACACTCCTAATACATACAGGCATACAAATGTTCATGAATTGCATTAGGATTGTGCAAAATTCAAAATGTGAGAATCTCTGTTTTGATTTATGAGCTGGAATTCTAATTAAATTAGCTACATACCACCAGAAGTTGAATTAGAATGATGGAAATAAGAATTTATTGAATTGCAATTCAAATATCTTACCTATCTGTTTTTAATTCTGTCTATGAAGGTCAAGGAACCTTTAAACTTCAAGGCTTTAAAAACAATACAAATTTGTCTTGACAAACTGTACTTTTCTAGAAAAAAAAA
>NW_015762040.1:0-610 GCF_001515625.1 Sinocyclocheilus rhinocerous
TTGGGTTTTGTAGATCATGATCCCAATGGTGGACAGATACAGCAGAGTGGCGGCAACGTCGTGGATGACGTTGCTTAACAACCAGCGTTCTCCTCCGACGATGGGAACGAGGTCCTGCTTGTCCAGAAGCGTGAGGATGAAGACAGCTAACGTGAGGAACCAGAAAAGCACGGCCACAAACAGCACATAGTGAATGGAGCCCTCATACTTGTTGGCTGCGATGGTGACCCAAAGCCCGGCTCCCAGGAGGATCTGGAGGACCCGTACAATCCCGATAAAACTCTTGAGGAATTCCAGGAAACTTCTCTTCACCTGTGGCTGCGGGGGCATCTCCTCTTTTTGTTGAAGAGATCTTCTCCTGGAGGTCAGGGTGGGGGCTGTTTGCCACAAACAGAGAAACAAGGAGAAGAAGGAGCCAGCAGGAGAGGTAAGGAGCGGCTGATAAGGGTTTTGGAGGAGGAGAACCCTGCAAACGCACACAGAGTGATTCTTCTACTCGGCCCCGGGGTTTTGAAATGACTTCTGTCTGTCGGTCTCTTCCGTTTCCTGTGGTAACTGTTGAGTCGTGTCTCCCTCCCCCTCTTTCCAAGCAGAGAGCAGGAGGAGAAAC
>NW_015762041.1:0-610 GCF_001515625.1 Sinocyclocheilus rhinocerous
GTACAAATGTTGCATTATTTTTGGTAGATATAAGTTAAGCTATGCGTTGTCAGTGTATAAATAAATATGGATCCTCTATCTAATAAACCTGTGTCTTACAATTAGAAGAAGTTTTGCAGAGCGTTCTCTTTGGGATCAGAAGCAATGAGTCACGCGACATGTAAACAAACAGGAGGATGACAGACCGTCTAAAGTGTGATTGCGCTTCTTCGTTTTTAAGCACGTTGAACGTCGTTTAAAACGTTTGTTCTTGCATATCATGTCGATCTGAAGGATGCAGAAATGAAGATGTTGATATTCTGCGGACTGCTTCAGCACTGGATATTTCTTTGTTTGTAAATGTGTATTTGACTGACTGTACATCATCAAGACTACAATAACTGTTACCATGAAGGCAAACAAGTCCTACAAACTTGTGGTGCACAAGAAGGGCTTTGGAGGGAGTGGTGAGAATGTTCTTAATACTTGGTTTTAGTTTATGACAGTGGCTCATTTAACATCCTTGTGTTTGTGCACGAATCTCTTAACACTCTCTTTCTCCACAGATGATGAGTTGATGATGAATCCTAAAGTCTTTCCTCAGGTTAAACTGGGGGATATTGTTGAGATT
>NW_015762042.1:0-610 GCF_001515625.1 Sinocyclocheilus rhinocerous
TTATTTGTCCTCACTGAGTCGTGGATATAAATTCAAGTCGCTTTCTATATGATTCTGCGCCAGAAATTAATATGCGTCACAAGTGTACCGGTTTCTTCTTGATGAATGCCCGGTGGCTTGCATTTTGCGCAGCTCTGGTTCACCTGAGTAGACGAAGTGAAAGAGTTTTTCTCAAGCAAACAGGATGAAACGGTGTGACGTTCAAACTCTCCCCACAGGCGCCCTTCACCCCACCCAAACCTCAGTCTCCTTATATTACTGTTATACCAGAATTACAGGAAAGAGATGTTTTATTAAAAATCATCTTTTAGAAAAGACCCGATTCCCGTATTAATAATTGTTTTACATATGCTTCCGCCTTTGAAATTATTCCAACTAAGATATTCGTTAAAGATCATTTAATCAATTCTGTCATGCAGTTGTGCCTTTTTTGGCACATCAAAATTATATGCGGTATGTAGATTGGAATAGAAATAATATTAAAGTCTTCTACAATAACAGTTTTTTTTTCCTGTAAACAATTCGCTCTGCAGGTCTATAGGAACCATTGGTCAGGAAAAGATGTTCCACACGGACTCTTTCATGGCGCGGTCGAGATGTTCGTTTTCGT
>NW_015762043.1:0-611 GCF_001515625.1 Sinocyclocheilus rhinocerous
AAAAACATTGTGTTGTGAGAATATGTTCCCGTTTGCTGAGAAGCTCCATATCTCGTAATTTTCACAAGTTAGAACTTTCAAAACTGTTTTATGGTGTGTTTTTTCTACTGGAAGTTCGGAAAGACGTTTAGTCAACAAACAATATGGTGTTAAACAACAGTAGGCTATACACTGAGCGCACTGTATTTGTTTCCCTCATTCTCGGTTTCGCTGCTGTCAAGAATTAAATATGGCGCTACCCTGACTAAGGTCTATAATAACAACATGTCTCCAGTATACATATATGTGTAGGCCTAGATGTTTATGCTGGAAAGAGACTTTGGGATAGAGTGTCAGTGAAACTTTGTGGAGTGTTTGTTTCAGAGGAGGGGGTAGGGGCGGAATCAAAGGGTTGCGACTTATTGTTCAGTGCTGAAAGGCAGCTAATGGCCGGCCATCGCAACCCTGGATCTGGAAGCGGCGGGGGGCCTCGGGCTCTTCTGGCACAGTGCCTCCCCCATCCACTTTCCTGCGGCGCGTCTTCCTGCCGCAATCTGCACGGATCGGCTCGGTCGGGGGTGCACAGCTGTATCGATGAGTCTGCAGAGCTCTTCCAAACTGTAAACAATGTG
>NW_015762044.1:0-610 GCF_001515625.1 Sinocyclocheilus rhinocerous
GATCCACGAATAGATTCTGCATCGATTTATCGTCGCAGCCCTAGTATTTAGTAGGTTTGGGCCGAAAGACGATGCCATCGTCCATTGCTGATGGCTGACAGACATCACAATGTTGAGCCGTCATTGTGATTTCTTCCCTCCACCCCGTCTCCTGCAATCCGCCGCATCCCAATACCGTGTTCGGAAAGGAAATGGCGTGTACTACTGAACCCCTAAAGGGAATAAATACGAGATGGGAGGAAAAAAGTATTTCAATACTTTCTCTCGCAATTATATCATTGAGCAATTAAACTGTATATAAATTTCGGGCATCAGGGAACCATTATTAATATGCAGGGCATTGAAACCGCATATTTTTACTTTCACTTTTTACTTTTTACTTTTCACTCTCACTTTTTACTTTCACTTTCGAGATTCGCGATCACGTATACTCTGTGTATACTACGGAGCAGCAGTATTTAACACACATTTTACAAGATTAGATGTTTGTTAGTGGTGCTCTGCAAATCATTCGCCATCATCCTCAGTCATTTCTCCTTACTCTGTTTATGTGGAAAGTTAAATTTTATGTACTGTAATGTAACAGGCCACCGCTAGCAAGCGGCTAACC
>NW_015762045.1:0-610 GCF_001515625.1 Sinocyclocheilus rhinocerous
TGACCCCTGACTTTAACCTTGTTTTCAAGTTCAGTAAACTCCGCAGGACGCCAAATGTCACGGCATCCAGTAAAAACAACATATACACCATTCATGCAGCGATACTTTGCTTTCGCACTCTCTCTCTCTCTCTACACACACACACGCACACACACACACACACACCTTCCCATGCTTACCGACACGATGCGCTCTTTACAATAGGATTTCAGTCCCATCGCCAAAGATATTATCAATGCCAAACCATGCACAGACGTGTACCTGTAAGTTTTGTGCGTTATCCACAGTTTGTCATTGAAAGCAATCATTTGTTTTAGTGCATAATTTGTTCAGTGTGCTCCGCAAGCACGGCGCTTCCTGCATCCATCCGACGGGTCTCTTCCAGCAGGATAATCGCTTTTCCACCGTTTCCATGATCGAATCACAGCATCCACGGGCAAAAACTCCGTTTCGGTCGGTGTTGTTTGCTTGTCTCTGGGCTCTTGATTCTGCCTTATCCGTGCATTTAAAGATGCGCGTGCATTTGAATAGCAGCGCGAGCAGTTATGGATCCGGCGCGGGCTGAAAGGGAATCAGTATGCAAATTATTTCAGTAACAATCGAAATGTTC
>NW_015762046.1:0-611 GCF_001515625.1 Sinocyclocheilus rhinocerous
AAAATGTCATAATGCTTTCAATAAAAGCCCCATAAAACATCAACAATATTCTGCTATGGACATTAAAAGACAGTAATTTCTTCAGGAAATACATTCTCTGTTGAAGCTATTTGCTTACACTGTCAGTCCATGCATCCCACCTGAGTTTATTGTCCAGCATTATACCAAGGTATTTGTAATTTATTAATAACTGTATTTGCTCCCCGTTAATTGATGTAGGATGGGTTACACTTTGCTCTTTCTCTCTAAAATCGATAACCATCTCCTTAGTTTTAGAGATATTTAAGAGAAGATTTTAATTTTCACACCAATTTAAAAAGAAATCCGAAACTGGCCCATGTTTTTCCTCCCCATCATGTAAGAGGCTAAAGCAGTATCATCTGCATACTTTACGATATGTCTGTTTTTAAAAGAACTCACACAAGAATTTGTATATAAAATAAATAATAACGGGGATAAAACAACATCCCTGGGGAGCTCCGATCGAAATTATCATTTTATCTGAGATAGACCCTCCTATTTTAACCTGCTGGATTCTGAAACTAAGGAAATTAGTCACCCAGGCAAGCATCATACTATCTAATGAAAATTCTTTGGCCAAGGTAGCAGCT
>NW_015762047.1:0-611 GCF_001515625.1 Sinocyclocheilus rhinocerous
AACAACAACAACAACAAAAAAAACCTAAAACACAATTTGTTACAAATATTTTGCATGTTTGTTTTCATTTCGAGAAATGTCTCCATCTTGTGGTCAGCAGTATATTTTTTATTACCTTTTTGTGTCGCAGGAAATCAAGCACTGAGGGATATTTAGAGGTCATTAACCCCGCCTCCAATGACGCAGAACGCGCTGATTGGCCACAATGCGTTCTGCACACACCCACATCAACATTCACAGGACTGCCAGAAATATCTGTTACATAAAAAGAAAAAAAATTAAGTGACTGATAGTCATAAAAACAAATGATTGCTCCACACTACTCAAAATTTGTTTCTATTTGTATTTATATAAAAGAACTAAAGCAAACCTTTGCCAATGTAGACGATGTGGCTCTGGCGTCTGCAGCAGGCTCTCTCTGTGAACAGGTTTCTGGACTCTGTGTTTTTACCTAAAACAGCTGTGACTAAATGACACAAATACGCAAATAAAGTGATATTAGGTCAAAATTGAACTAAGACTGGGGAAAAGCATAATTTGCATAAATGAAATGCAATGAAATTGTTCTAATATAGAGATAAAGACTGCATGTGACCAGGGATATCATTAAC
>NW_015762048.1:0-611 GCF_001515625.1 Sinocyclocheilus rhinocerous
AAAGCTAAAAATAAAAATAGCTTGCTAACCACAGAAAACAGATGTTGGCTAAAAGGCTACAGACTATACTCAGAAACTAAACTGTTATTGTTCACTTTTCAGCTCCACAAGCCAGATATTAATTCATCACACAAATTTAATTTCATAAGAATGGCAAACTATTTGTTTTATTTTGCCTACAGAACCTCTACTGACCCTTTAACCATTTATGCTCTTGCATTCAAGAGCAAGAGCACTACCTTGTGGAAAGGGGGTGAATTATTTAAAACACCCTACAGTAAATATGAAAATGCTTCAGAATAGTGATTTATTTATTCATGATTATGATGAAATGACATTCAAACAGTGTTTATAATGCCTAAAATGTGGTCTAGTAATACCTCAACAACAAACCGTTAAAAAAATGGACTTAAGTCTCTTTTGAGTTACATTAAAATATCAGAGAACACACTGTTCGGAGTGTCTTAACAGGCATAGACTAGCAAAGAATTAAATAACTCGCCCTCACGGAAAACAAACAGGGCTTTCCATTCCAGCCTTCAAGATTTTCAGTTCGTTAAAATGCGAAGAGCAGCAGCTCTGTGATGATTAATCTGTCTATTCACTGAGTT
>NW_015762049.1:0-611 GCF_001515625.1 Sinocyclocheilus rhinocerous
ATAAGATACTGTTTTATACTGTGAGAAGCCTTGAATATCTCTTGAAAATGTCACCAAATTCTTTATATTATATGCAAACGTTTTCATTCAAAAACAAATATGCTCTACTTCTTCTTTGTGTCTTCCAACTTTTCTTCTTGAATTCAACTCTAATTCAATTTCATCACACAGACTTAAAAACAACAACAAAAATGCCAGATTTTTGAGAGCCTAATTAAAGATGTGTATCTTTGTAAACATGTTTTTATCGGTTTCTTTTTTCCCTCAATATAATTATTTCATATTTGAGATATGATTGTGATCTCCCCATACATGTAATTTTATATTATAAATAAAATAAAAAATATAAAATAAAATGGTTTCTTATGCCCTTACAGTGTAATTAATGTTGAGCTCAGTGTGACAAAACACAGCGTTCTGAGAGAAAACAAAAGAGAGAGAAGATATTTCATTTCACAAACAGAGAGAGCAGGACATTATTAATCTGTGAAACACAGGTCTGTCTGTCTGCTCGTTATTCTGCAGCGGGTGAGTAACAGACAGTAATACTGATATGATAGTGATCGGTTTTAACACCTGTCTGTTTCCCCTCCCATAATGCCCTGCAGCCT
>NW_015762050.1:0-611 GCF_001515625.1 Sinocyclocheilus rhinocerous
TCTGTATCTAGACATCTAAAAGACATTAAATAGTTTTTTTTTTTTTTATATATATATACATGTGCAGCCATTTATACAAGTTTACAGTTTGGCCCCAAACAAGAGCGATGGTCGCATCAACAATCACATCCGAGTAACGAATGCGATAGATAAAATATATATACAATAATAAATTGTGTTGTGCTCTAAGGATGGTTGCACAAATATAAACGTATCTCCAAAAATGCGGCATGCAATATATATTTCTTACTTTTTCCAGTAGACCATTCTTTCCGTTCCTCGCCGCCATCTTTTCTTCCTGTTGGTTTGCTGTGGCCTGGGTGACTGTGATTGGCTAAAATCACACAAAAACTGTCCAATTGAAATCGGGTTGAAACAGAGCGCCTTGGTCTGTCAAAGTGGGCGGGCTAAAGTGACTAGGGCGAGCTCTCTGATTGGCTAGACGCGGTGACGTTTTTCCTCTGCGGTATAACGGCACGGAGACAAATGCAAATTCTCGTGTTCGAAAATAAAAAGTGAGAATTATTTTAATGGCGCGCTCTTTGAAATTGCTACTAACCATAAACAAAACTTTTTACATAAAAGCCGCAGATCTGGTCATCATCACCAGA
>NW_015762051.1:0-611 GCF_001515625.1 Sinocyclocheilus rhinocerous
AAAAAGCATAAATATAAAAAGTGAATTTATCACATTCCAACATAAACAATAATTAGAGCGATTAAGGGAATCTAAACTTGCCTTACAATCGATTCAACTATGATTCAGAGGGTAATGATTCCAGCTGTTATCAAACAAATGTTAAATTACATGACAACATGTCTATTTTTTCAAGTTAGGCTACTCTGCAATATGTGTAAACACAAAAATTGCAGTGCAGGGTAGGAGTGGAAGATATGGCCAAAATATGATTTCACAGTATGAGGTATTTTATTTCAGAATAACTATATATCACATTATAGTTATTAAAAGTTAAGAATAAGAACAAATTGAAAATAAGAACAATGATGCAAATAACAAACAATAGGACAAATACAATATAAGATTTTAGGTTTAACAGCATTCAAGTAAGAAATGGGCTACTACAGAAATTAAATAATCAAATGTAAATGAAACACTGCATAGTACTCACTGTAAGAATTATTCAATGATCCTTATTAAAGCTTCTAAATTTTTTTCAGTCAAGATAAGTAAGTGATTTTTTTCTGATTTATTTCCCCGTTTAGAAGTACTGTTGGAACAAATAAGCTAGAGTCGCATGATCCCCCCCC
>NW_015762052.1:0-611 GCF_001515625.1 Sinocyclocheilus rhinocerous
AATGCTTGTCATTTATGTGTTTCACACACCTGGTAGATAAATAAATATGGATAGACTTGATCTCAAAATCACTTCCTATTAGGATAGGCTCTTAAATCCCTAAAGACTCAGCGAAGGAGAGAGAGAAATATGAATAAGTATGCTAAAGTAAATGCAGCAAAAATTTGCTTAATTTCCATTCGAAGTGACAGACTGGCAGCTGTGTGAAGTTATTTAAAGTGCACTATATGTGAATTTTGTATTATCATAAGCTTGAGTTACATAACAGTTTAAGAAGACAAATACGCTACTTCTCAAACGTTTGGGGTCAGAAAGACTTCTTTTGAAAGAAATTAATTTTATTCACAAAGGACGCATTAAAGTGACAGTTAAAACATTCATACTGTTATAAAAGATTTCTATTTTAAATAAATAAAAAATATTGCTATTTTGGACTTTCTATTCACCAAAGAATCCTAAAAAATTGATTCACGGCTTCCACAAAAATATTAAGCGGTACAACTGTTTTCAACATTGATGATAATAAGCACCTGATCTGCATATGAACATGTGACACTGAATAATAACTGAAAATTCAGCTTTGATCACAGCAATCAATTACATTTTAAAAT
>NW_015762053.1:0-609 GCF_001515625.1 Sinocyclocheilus rhinocerous
ACACAAGTTAATTTTCATTTTTGGGTGAACTAACCCTTTAAGGAATTCAGTCAGAGCTACACAGAGGAAAAGGATCCTGCCTAAAATGCAGTTATACATTTGATGAGAAGAGCTGAAGGGCTCTAAAAAAAGATCTAATGCTGTGAGAGACCTGGGTGAACAGCACAGCCGTTTCTGTTGATCAATTATTCACCCTGTTGCTCTGGAAATGTCTAGCAGACCAAATTATGTGGCAGCGAGGTCTGAGATGTAGGCCTATATACAGACTACAAGATGTGTTTGCATAACAACTGGTTTAAGACCACTAGTCCACAACATACTGAAACCCTGGAAAGCCAAGGAGAACAGTCTACTGTGCATGCATATATTAATTTACACTAGAGTTCAAACCATTTTGATAAAGTATTGGTTTTAATCAGTAAGGAAGCATTAAATTGATCAAAAGTGGCAGTAAAGACATTTATATTGTTACAAAAGAATTCTATTTCAAATTAATTCTGTTCATTTGAACTATTTAAAGAATCCTGAAAAATATGTATATGAAAAATGGATTTCAAAAGATTAAAAACAATGAAGCACACTTTAAATGAAAAGTGATTAAAAAAAAAA
>NW_015762054.1:0-611 GCF_001515625.1 Sinocyclocheilus rhinocerous
ATATTGTTTATGTTCAAACAGCAACATTACACACAAACTAACGTTTAAAAAGTGAAATCGCAATGAACCGTCCCTTTAAAGTTCCTCAGTGGTCGTGTAAAACTTTGTCAAAAACAGCTCTGTTCACAGCGACCCAATATGACGTCATATTAAAATGATATACATATATTATTTAAGTGAGGATTAAGTGTCTACATTTCTGAAGCCACTGCAATGCATTTTCACATCCTATTTGCATTCTGTGCTAGAAACCAAGTGCTGGTTGTTTAGCAGTCCAGCACACACTACACTACGCTAGTACACTACAGTGGCCAGCTATATGGTTTGCAAAGCCCCTATGTGAGGAGATACTGTTTTGTCACTAATTGTTGCTTGGATAATTTGCAATTGATGTGGCCAATTAAAACTACAAGGCCTTTAATTGTGACTTTCCTACTAAAAGTTTAATTACTTCTCCTTTTGTTTGGACGGAAATATTTTAAGGCGAATGGGAATCAATTAGTATCAAACGTGTTTGCTTTCTTGATGTCCATTCATTGGACACTACATTAACAAAGTTAATATTGCCTTAATTATTTAGCCATTGCTGAGAATTGATTGTCCAGCACAAC
>NW_015762055.1:0-610 GCF_001515625.1 Sinocyclocheilus rhinocerous
TAACTCGCAATTGCGAGTTTATACCACGCAATTCTGAGAAAAAAACTCAGAATTGTGAGATAAAAAGTCTCTTTTATTTTTTATTCAGTGGCGGAAACGGGCTTCCATAGATAATGGAGAAAACTTGCAGTTTTGTTAAAAATTATCTCTCTTTCTTTTTTCTTTTTTTTCCATGGGAAGTCACTTTGCTTGAGTGCTGGCACTGTTAGCCTGTTCACAGCACTCACTGGTTAAAATCATTAGCAGCCCATTGACTGGATTTTCTGTCTGCTCCTCTCCTCCCTTCTGAGAGCTTTAACCAGTAGGGAGTGTCATGTTTCAGAATCTTAGCCTTTCTGAAACTCAACTGATTATCATGGACGTGCTTCCAGAAATGGATTGTGAAGGAAACTCTCCTCCTGTATGTTACCCGTTACTTGAGCTGGAATTGCTTCCGCTCGACATTGTGTTAGTATCCATGGACTTGATGAACCACACATGTAGTCATTTCTCAGTTCAACTACCATTCAAAAGTTTGGGGTTGATAAGATGTTTTTATTTTTGTTAATGACTCTCACCAGGGCGTCATTTATTGGATCAAAAATACAGTAAAAACAGTAATATTGTGAAA
>NW_015762056.1:0-611 GCF_001515625.1 Sinocyclocheilus rhinocerous
CCTTGCTCTCAAAGATGATTTAATTTTATTTAGTTTTGTTTTTGAATTTGGCCAGCAGCTATGAAAACTGCTTATGTCATTTCTTTTAATGCGATGCGCTGTCGCCCTTTCTACGTAAAAATCATACAGTGTCTTACTCGAGATTAAAAAAAAAACGGGTTGAAAGTGTACCGAGCCGTGGAAGAGACACTGTTTCTCAAGCGCTTTCTGTGAGCGCGATTCGAGATGGAGTGAACACGGACAAAGGCATTTAATTCATTCATAACTCGTAACCCCACCCATAGTTTTGCGTAGGGCCCCCAGAAGTCTAGGATCGGCACTGCTTAGGAGACATTCTTGTCTACAACCGCTACAGCATCGAAACATTGGAGGACTGATGACAGCTCGCTCAGGGTGGGTCTAAGGTAAAACGCTAGTGTCAATCAACAATCGTGGGAGTGGCCTTGGTCTGTGTGATGTCACTCTGCCACGAATCTGAGAATGGCTTGATTTGAAAAAGGGGATATTATTTATCTGGATTTTTAAAAAACCAATGGGTGGATTTTTATCATTTTAGGGTGGATGTGTACACTGCCAACACACATTTCAGTTCAAACAACATGTAAAAGTGA
>NW_015762057.1:0-611 GCF_001515625.1 Sinocyclocheilus rhinocerous
AATTCATTCCCTTAATACACCTTAAATAAAGAATAAAAATGTAATAAAATGGTGTCATTAAATGCCATTTCAAGTTTTTTCATCTGTACCATATGGAAGGTGAAAATATGGGTTTGTTGCACAAAAAACATTCTGTCTATGTGGCATGTGACGGCAGCATTTAATAGATGATATTGAACATAAAAAATATGAGACGCTTGATTCGTCTTCCTGGAAATCAGCCGCTCACAAGCAATCCTTGATAAGACCAGCCAGTCTCCTGAAAGCCTGTGGATGAAGAGGAAAGAGCCATAAATGACAAAGTAAGGCCTTATCCTGAAGTACAGATCAACATCAGATGCACTTGAGTCTATTAGTGGTCAGAATATACTATTAGTAGGCATAATATAGAATGAAAACTTATAAATGACTGATTTGAAATGCTCAATATAGGCAATATTGTAAAACAAAAAAAGCAACTCAAGCACACGAGAAACTCATGTTATATAATGAACTATACATCTATAATAAATGATAAACAATGATATATTGCAGTTCAAGGGTCAGGGTCAAAAAAACAGCACAATTGTTTTCTACATTGATAATAATCAGAAATGTTTCTTGAGCAGCAA
>NW_015762058.1:0-610 GCF_001515625.1 Sinocyclocheilus rhinocerous
AGTCACTTTGGATAAAAGCGTCTGCTAAATGACTAAATGTAAAGGATACACATTTTCTCATTCAACTGAAATCTGCATATGCATCTCCTCTACTGACCTTTATTCAGACACAACAGAGCGCCCCCTGGCGAGTGAGATCTGCCCTGCCATCATCTTTCGTGGTCATTTTTCATGCACTATGTATAGCGCATCATGTAGGTCGTGGTTGATAGTCTTCCTGAACACAGACACACACTTTGGTCTGACATCAAGATATTTGCCATGTATGTACATAAAACAGCAGCATTAGCAACCAATAGCATCCAGTGTCGTTTCAGCTTTCGAACTTCCTCTAAACATTCTGAGAAAAACAAAATAAAAGTGCATTAATGTGTCATCTGTATAACAAAAAAATGTCTCTACGATGCTTGATGTTGGTCGTCATCTGTGTTGTGTTCATCACCGCAGAAGCTGTTTCAGGTAGGCTACATGATGTTTTTAAGGTTTTATTGAAGATTGCACAACATCTGTTTTTGTTGACCCTAAAGAAGTTTGATTTAAATTATATTGAAGTACAACCTAATTATATACAAATTATAAATGACTGTAGTGAATAACAGATACTTGCTTG
>NW_015762059.1:0-611 GCF_001515625.1 Sinocyclocheilus rhinocerous
ACTCGACGAAAGTTTGGGCAGCGCCCTTTTTATGCCCCCTGAAACGCTGCCTATATGCCTCAGGAACTAACTCGTATGCACGAAGAATAGCAGATTTTACAGACTCGTATTTCAAACTCTCCTCTAGTGACAATGTAGAGCAAACCTCTTGTGCTTTACCAAACAACCTACACTGCAAAAGTAAAGGCCAGACCTCTTTTGGCCATCGAAGTGAGGAGGCAATACGTTCGAACGCACTGAAGTAAGAATCTACTTCTGTTTCTCTAAATTGAGGAACTAATACAATGTGCTTACTCACGTCAAATGTATCCTGGGACACATCAGCCAGCGGAGGACTCCGAGAGACTTGAACTGGGTTCGCCTGCACAGCTGAGCCAGAAGTAACCTTCGCCTCCTCTAACTCAAGCTCCCGCAGCCTCACCTGCTTGTCAGCCTCTATTTCAAGCTTGCGCACTTCCAAACGCAAGTCTAATTCAGCTTGACGTGCGTGGGCTTTCTCTTGCGCCTCATAGTGCAACCGGGCCAAGCGGACCTTCAGTCGCGCACCCTCTCGTGAACCAGTAGAACCTGGAGAGAACGGATCAAACGGTGGCAAGCCGGCCTTGGCCTCA
>NW_015762060.1:0-611 GCF_001515625.1 Sinocyclocheilus rhinocerous
TGTTTAATATGCTGGACGTTGATGAACAACTAGCCAAGAAGCTCATTGAATGTGAACTGCTGGAAATCCTGACATATGTGGCAAAACTAGAGGACAACCCCAAGAAGTAGGATCCTATTAATGCTGCCCGCCTGCCTGTCTAGAGCCATGGATAGTGGATTCATCAAACCATTTTCAAATTAAACAGAAAACAATTCATTGTGACGTATCATTAGGCGAATAGAGAATGGTCTGCTTTCTGGGAAAGTGGAAAGACTGCAAACTATTTGCAATACGTTTTATTTTTTAAATTTCTACTGATAAGCATAGTTCTTTCTGTTAGATGATGTTTGTGTGGCTTTTTGTTTGATCAGTGGAATTTGGTATTACATGCTCATTTCATATTTCATGTATTTGCACTTGTGAAGTTTTGATACACAGATAAAAATCTTTTTTGGAGAAAAGATGAATGAAATCGATTTCTTCATATTGACGTAACCACAATTCCCATTTTTAATATATTTGTGCAAGTAAACCAATAAACACATTTACAATGGAACAGTTCATTGAACTTTATAAAATATGAGCAAAAATATACAATTTGGTGCAGTTGCTGATATTTATATGACCAG
>NW_015762061.1:0-611 GCF_001515625.1 Sinocyclocheilus rhinocerous
GGCATGAAGATTTCTGTGACCGTGAGGAGCATCGACACTATCGGGAAACTGCAGCAGAAGGTTCTGAAGCTCAGACCAGAACTAGGATGTGGGAATCTGGCCTATAATGGTAAACCGGTTCAGCCGCACAAGAAGCTGTCTGAGCTCCAGGTGAAGCCCGGAGCCATGTTTGTCACCTACCAGAAATGTCATGGAGGTTAAGAGACTTTTCTTGTATATGTTTTTGAAATTTGCTTGTATTTGTACATTTAATACTCTGGGGCTGTAAATTTACGTAAAACTGTACTTTTATTATATTATCAATATGTTTTGATGTGCTATCTTACATTACCTTTAGCTCATATGATGTATCATATAGCCTATCATCAAAGTTATGGAAGCATTGTACTGAATTTTTGATCTAATGCCTAAATGATTAGATTGAGTTTGTGCATAATTTATACATTTCTATAAAAAAACAAACATTTTAATAAAAAATGGACCAGATATTGAAGGAAAATCAGTTAAAAGTATATAAAAGACATAATATTATATAATTTGTAATTGTAATTTTATTGTTTTAATAAGTTTACTATACACATGTGAAAAAATGAGAAATGTATGTACAGCCA
>NW_015762062.1:0-611 GCF_001515625.1 Sinocyclocheilus rhinocerous
CCTCTCAATCACCAATCGTGCAGCCCTAACAAACGAACAAGGTCAATAATGCCGGAGGAAAAGCATCCATTAGCATTCCCATCCTGAACCTTGACCCCTTGGAGAACGTACTAATGCATTACTTAACTATGCTCAGATTCAATATTGACCTTTGTTTGGCAGCATATATTCAACGCTGTCGCTTTAGATGCAGTAGTTTTAGAGCGGAGGAACAAAAATAACCACAGAACTTGACTGTAGTATTTATAAATCACGGTTAAAGGTCTGATGTTCACAGAGATGCTGCAAACACTGCGTCATTTATCTACTCGGCAAAAAATTATCTGTTCTCATTCGGATTTCTCTCTCGAATGGACCAAAGATGACATTAAATAAAGCAGAAGTTAATAAATCCTAAAGAACGTGTTTTTTTTGCCAGGAGAATCAGCGTTTGAGGGCGAGTGAGGCAGAGATGCATGAGTGGAGGTGACAGTATGTATTCTGTATGTTGAGATCTCAGTATCAGCCTGCTGTAAGGAGCATCAGTGGACGTCTGGACTCTTACCTTGGGCTCATAGTCGGGATCGTTCTCCTCGTCAGCCTCCTCTTCCCCCTCCTGCCAATTACAAACA
>NW_015762063.1:0-611 GCF_001515625.1 Sinocyclocheilus rhinocerous
AGATAGATAGATGGATGAACAGAATAGCGGAAGTACCTGCTTTTTAGCGTGTTCGCACCACATGAACTGGGAATGGTTTTAGTCCTAGCAATGCCTTTTGTGGGGACTAATTTACCTCCTTCTTCGGAGTAGGGTCTAACCCAGCACAATAGGAACTACCAGTGACATAAGTGTACACTGATTGACTGAACGCACACCATTCAATATACTGACACCCACCATTTTTAAAAAGCTGTGTAAACACACATACAGTACTTACTCCACAAACATGGAAAACAGTGAAAACAATGAACCAACGCCAAAGTCCAGACTTTTCTCTGTCCTCCATCCTCCAGTTGTTGATATTGTTGTTCTTAAATGGCATCGCTGTTGGCTTACGTCACTTCAGAGCTCCTACAGACGGTGCGAATGCAACCTTGAAAATGGCCCTTGAGGAAAATTTACTTGTCGGGGGACCGCCCTGGTGGCTAGTTCCTGTAACTGAGTTCCTATCTGAGTCCCTACCTGGTGCGAAAGCCCCTATGGATAGATAAATCAACCACTGCTGTTTTCTGAAGGTCTGATTTTGTGTTTGTGGGCCAACCATGTGCATATGTCCTCTACTCCTGTTG
>NW_015762064.1:0-611 GCF_001515625.1 Sinocyclocheilus rhinocerous
ATAGTTATTTTTCCTGGTGTGAATGGGTCTTGACAGAATATCTTTCAATGTGGTCACCAAAAAAGTTAGGTCAAATGAGAAGAATTGTTTGTGCATTTGACTTTGAACTAATTTTTTTTCTTTGGCTTCAATAGGAATTTGTTGCCATTGAAGATACATCCTCATCAGGGGCGCAACTGCATGTTTGCTGAGGGGTTTGCAAGATCCGTGTTAGCGCCCCCTGTATTCTATCCTTTAACACTAACTCCCACAGAAACCCTGCTGCAAATCAATGTCCAAAAGACCATGAACTAGCTTGTGCATGGAAGGATGCAAAAACTCGTCAGGGGGGAAAAAAGGGTCTAAGGTTTGAACACCCTCCCCCATTTTCAGTGCCATAGGGAAAGAAGGTGAAAAGTGACAAAAGGAGGGGGAAAAGTGTGTTGCATAACATCCCCGTTAGGTCATTTTGGAGGGATTTACTGTATATTATTCATTTGCCTCAATGCTTCAAAGTTGTTCATATATTTGTAATTTTATTATAAAATGGGAAACGTAAAATTCAATTTAAAGAACAGCTGCATTTTTTTCGTTTTACTTATAGAGGTAGTAATTCATGGAAAAATTGCATG
>NW_015762065.1:0-611 GCF_001515625.1 Sinocyclocheilus rhinocerous
GACTTTTATGGCAGTTATAGTGCCACGGCACCATCCAATCTCTATGAAACGTGCTTGTTAAGAATCATCTGACACGTGTTCTCACCTAGTTTTGTAAAGTTTTGAGTTTTCGTTTAGGATTTATAGGCTTTTGGGTATCTTTGGCCACAACCCCTTATCTAAATGACCCCATTATAGCTACCCAAAGGTAAAATTCAACATTTTTTTTGATAGTTATTGATCTAGAGAGAATAAGTTGTATTGAGGTTGAGCGAAAACCTATAGGACTTTTTCGCAAAAGTAGGATTTTAACTTAATTGAGAATATTTAATGAACAATTTGATTGACAGCAGTGGTTCAGTTCTACAGGCAAAGTGGTTCGGAATGACGAGATCTATCAGATGATATGAATATTGTGTGTATGTGTGAAAAACAATATACAATTGTTTACGCCCTTGAAAAATACGATATCGCAGTGGTTGAGTTCTGTCAAACTTCTCACAGACCTTTAGGGGCATGAGACAAACAGGCCCCATTGAGTTTCATTCTGATCGACCTCCATTAACCTTGTCTAATATATGCTCAATATTCATTGGCCAAAGGCAGCCATGTTTTTTGAGATACGCAAATGT
>NW_015762066.1:0-605 GCF_001515625.1 Sinocyclocheilus rhinocerous
ATAGATAGATAGATAGATAGATAGATAGATAGATAGAGCACTCAGAGCAGATGATCGATCATCTGTCTATTTAACCCACACTCTCTCTGTTATCCGTTATCTGTGGATGATTGTGCTCTCATTGGATGACGTGTGCGTCCTGACAGCTCTGACCACACATGAGGAGCACAAACGCAAGTAAAATGGGATTGTAAGAAATGAATAAGAGAAATCACAGAGTTCTGAAGATCCTGACAGGCCTGTTTTTCTCCTGCAGACACTACACTGCTACACTGGATTTCCAACCAATGATTCAATTAGATGTAAATGGAGGTGATGTAAAGCGTATTGCTTCTTTCAGCGCTGTCAGATCTCCACAGTCCAATCAAAATATGACAGATCCTCGGGAAACTATTCAGGACCTCTAGAGGGAAAACCATTCAGGTACAAAGCACACAATATCACCAATTTAGAGGGCTGTTCTGCATTAATTCAGTTTAAAAACAGAATATCAGCAGTGTTTGCAAAAGCACTTCCAATCTGAAGTTTGGAAAAATTACGATTTATTGTTTTTGAAAGACGACTCTTCTGCTCACCAAGGCTGCATTTATTTGATCAAAAATACA
>NW_015762067.1:0-611 GCF_001515625.1 Sinocyclocheilus rhinocerous
ATTGGCCCTCCAGGGCAAGATTTGAGGAACCCTGCTATAGTGTGTATATATATACATACAATAATATAATGATTACTTTTATGAAATTGAATGAGAGGTACTTTCAGAGTCAAGAGGCCTTCAAAGTGTGTTGTGCTCTATAAAATACAGCATTTATTAAAACTAAGCTGAAGTTATTTTCCATAGGAATTCTTGAGGAGAGACGTGCGGTACAGTTATGTGTAGCGTGACTATGTTGAGATGCTGGTGTGTGTTGGTGAGCAGATGATCCGGAGCGCTCGGCTCTTCTCGCTGTGTGTCTGGAGCGCGTCTGTGTGCTCAGAGAAGCAGTAGACGCAGGTTTCTGTGGCCCTCGGCCGCTCCGGAGACTCTTCATCCGCCCGAGCCATCAGAGAATCTGCAGCAAACCACAAACGCATTCAGTCGAGTGAGAGCGCAGAACTACATCAAGAAAATCCCATCTGAACCATACTGTAAAAATAAATCCGAAATATTTTTACTTAAAAAAATTAACATGGTTAATTTCAATGTCAGTTGTTAATTTAATAAAGTAGAAGTAGGCTACCGTCCATAAATATTTTTATTATACAAATAATAATTATACATACACA
>NW_015762068.1:0-611 GCF_001515625.1 Sinocyclocheilus rhinocerous
AAAGGATTTGAATGGCATGAAAGAGGCACAGATCCGTCCTTTTGTAAACAGATTCTCACGGGGACTAGACTTATGGAGAGATTAGCCCTTTCAATAAACAAGTGGATGTATCACGCTGCAAACCCGGTGCAGCTGGGCATTAGTGCACCATTGTTCCGGGTAATCTGGGATGCTTGCCATTTAATCTGAATGCTATTAAAATCTCTCTTTTCCTGTGGATTACTAAGAGAGATAATACAGCTAGCAGGTCGTCCTGACCTTCACATTAACTGCGAATCCCCCAGCGCTGCACTGAGTGTCTTCTAGTCTTCACATTTTCAGAAGCAGCTAAGATCCCATGAAATCACAATTGGAGTTGTTGGCTTTTATTCCATGTCTGTTAGCTTTGAGGTCGTCTATATGCTAGTGTGCTTGTGTTGTGTTGACGAAATTCCCATTACGCATATTTAAAATGTATTGTCTTTCTCCTCTGGGAAACAGTCTAAAAATGCTGATTATTCATTTCGCATTCACTCAATTTGTCTTTTTAGACTTGAGCAATGGATACCACATTGATAGCACACGTACTGTTAAAGATGGCTTCATCTGGAAAGCATCTGCTGTGTACAAAC
>NW_015762069.1:0-611 GCF_001515625.1 Sinocyclocheilus rhinocerous
TGAATCAAATTACTGTTTAGGATAAACAAACAAAATGGCATGTGCATAATTGGAAACAGTTTATGCAAAAAAAACAACAGTATGATTTATTTGAACAAACTGAGATGGTACCCTACACACAGGCTGTGTGACTTGGAAAGAAAATTGTCTTTAAAAGTAAAGACATTGCACAATGAGTCTCCTTTTATAGAAATGCAAAATTGACTGCTTGATTTCAACATCTTACACAGATGGTATGTGTAATAGCAGTACCCTACCACAGAGATGCCCAAAGGTTACAGTACAACTCCAGTTCTGGGTTATCTGACAATCGGTTCCAGGTACAGTATCTTCATGAGTCATCATGAACAATTTTCAGGAGGTACCATACAGTATAAATTCCCCACGCTGATTCAGTCAACTACACTGCATAGAGATTCATCCAACAGGTAACTTTTACTGGCCTCTCCCATTCATCGTTTAAATGATTCTTGTCTCATTATAGCATTTTTTTTGTTGCTGTTTTTCAGGCACTTAGAGGACATTCCTTTACACACACACACAAAAAAAAATGTCAGAAAGCAAAGGTGCCCTTACCAAAAAGTAGTATACTTCAAGTTTATTTTAGTAAG
>NW_015762070.1:0-611 GCF_001515625.1 Sinocyclocheilus rhinocerous
AGAAATGTTGCCTTGGCAACTAGCTGAAATAAAATAAGTTTAAGTACTAATATAAAAAAAACAAAAAACTAAAAGTTAAAAAATATATAAATATAATAAAAAATATATACATTAAATCTAAATAGAAATATATAAAAACAAAAGCTAATAGAAATAACAACAGCAAAATGACTAAAACTGAAATGAAAAATATCAATTTAAAATATAATAATATAATATAACATCAATATAATAAATAATATCAAAGCTAATGCAAAATAATAATAAATACTATAATACTTTATAAACTACTAAAATAACACTGTATTACTAAATACTAAAACACCAAATTCACACCACTAGCTCAGCCAACATTGTTTGTCAAGATACTCATCTATCTTTACATCTTTAAATAATCTTAATTTAGGTGTGTTTATAAACACTGATTTATTTGATCAATTAATTAGCATGTCATGCATATTTAATTCAATAAACAATTAACTAATCAACTAATTAGCAACTTTAACATCTACAACACTACACACTTCACCTTTAAAGACACACATTCACACCAGTGATTAAAAACACATTCAAAATGCACTGTTAGTCATAGATTAGGCTCCTGAATAACA
>NW_015762071.1:0-611 GCF_001515625.1 Sinocyclocheilus rhinocerous
AGCCAAGGAAATAAATATTCTTATTTTAATTATGCTAATCAAATTTGTTATGGCTGTCATAAAAGGGATTGGTAGAGGTAAAATAAATATTTGCAGTTGAGCGAGTTGCCCTTTTTTGTTTCTATTTGTCACCGCAGCTTTTTTGTCTGCATATATAAATGTATTTCTATGTGTAAAAATATTTTCTGCCACTGATTTCACCCGCAGATGCTCTATTTATGTATTTTGTATTGAATAAAGTTTCATCGCACATCTGTATGACTCTTGTGGAGTATTTGTCACTGCATGCATGCATTTATGGTGTTGGAAGACTGTTAGTGGTATCACGTGCACTGTATATGAGTTGGGGCAAGATAATTTGGGTCGTTATTGATAAAACAAAGATTTTATCAGTAATAAGTGGTTGAGCAGATGACTGCAGTCAATAATACAATTTTTGTAAAAACTGATAAATTAAAATGTGATTATTTGTAATCTAGCCATGCTGTAGGAAAAGTATAAATGTTATTTGTTTAGTTTCAGTTTTTAGGAACGCTCTAAATTTGTGCTATGAAGGAAAATTACAGTATCACAGAAGTGAGTACACCCCTCACATTTTTGTAAATATTTTA
>NW_015762072.1:0-611 GCF_001515625.1 Sinocyclocheilus rhinocerous
CATATCGAGTGAAGACACACAATGAGTCCATGTCACGCAGAAACACACGAGTCACTTCTGAGCGTTTCTTCAGAAGCCTCGTAACACTATCATTTCACGTCTAAGTCAGACGTTCCCATAGACGAGCGTCTAGACGCATTCCAGCACATCGAGCTCCTGAAAACAGCAAGCACGCACTGTGTGGTTCAACCCCAGCGGATTTACATTACATCCACAGCCACACAAGACAAGTTAATCAGATGAAAACAGAGAATATCTGGTAGCAGAAGGACAGAGGTTATGAGGAGAATCCCTACAGGCTGAGAGAGACGCCGTCTGCTCCTGTGTTTACACAGACGTCTGAGATCGCTTCTTCAGACTACACTCATCCAGAGCTGAGATCACGCTAACCGCACATGTGTGAGTTTGCTCTGCTTCAGACGGCACTGGGGTTTGTGTGACAGAGACGTGCTGCAGCCTTTCACAGTGGAGCGCCAGCAAGTGTTCATTTTACACATTTAAACAGCCAATAAACACAGTATCAGTTTGAACACTGGACATTATGTGTTTCACATGTTTTTTTGAGCATACGGTGAAAGTCAGTTGGGTTTAATATTGTTTTTGATCCATTT
>NW_015762073.1:0-611 GCF_001515625.1 Sinocyclocheilus rhinocerous
CAAATTCCTTGCCATCACCACAGACTGCTTACAGATCCTGGCATATGGCAACCAGGAGAGCAAGGTACATACTGCACTGGTCTTGCTATTTGGGGGGGGAAATATACTAGATGTACTCATGTTAATTTGTCTCAACTCTTGCCACCACAGTTGATCATCCTGGCCAGTGGAGGACCTCAGGCTCTGGTCAACATCATGAGAACATACACGTATGAGAAACTGCTCTGGACCACAAGTCGTGTGCTTAAGGTGTTATCTGTCTGCTCCAGCAACAAACCTGCCATCGTTGAGGCTGGTACGTACTTGCCTGCTTGTATCAAATAAGTGTGCGTTCATGTATGTTATGTCAGTGTCTCATCTTCTGTTCCCTTGTGCTTTTCAGGTGGCATGCAGGCTCTTGGCCTTCACTTGACAGATCCCAGCCAGCGTCTGGTTCAAAACTGCCTCTGGACTCTTAGAAACTTGTCAGATGCCGCCACCAAGCAGGTAAATTCATGCAAACCATCAATGGTTTGGTTTGTTGTCATGGGTATTTAAACAACTTTTATTAAATTAACTTTTTTCCATTGTAGGAAGGGATGGAAGGACTTCTTGGCACTCTGGTTCAGCTT
>NW_015762074.1:0-611 GCF_001515625.1 Sinocyclocheilus rhinocerous
CATGCAAGATTTGTCATTCTGTCACCTGAACCAAAGCACAAGAGAGACATGTTTTTGGCTTTTCTTGAACTGCTGCTTTCATCAGTGTAAGGACTAAGGTCAATAGTTACACTAAATAATAAATTACATTTTAGTTTATTTTTCATTCCTTCAGAACACCTGTGACATACTTCATACAACACTTTATTATGTGCTAGTAAACCAATTTGTTTTCTGATAATAAAAAGTGTTTGTATGGCATACTGTAAATACTGTCTAAAATCACACAGGTCAATGCCATTCTAATCTAATTTCATCTTTGTTTGACTTTTGAAAATGCTGTCCTTAAGCAGATCATAGGATCTTCTTTTGTTTGTTTTTAAAGACCTATGCATATTATTTTTGAGAAAAGAAAATCAAATTACAACTTTAATTCCATGGCCTGAAAAGTGAATGATGAACCACGAAGACTCGCTCATTTCTGTATTTCATAATAATGTATTTTCCTAACAGACTGTTTTTGATGCTAGCGAACAGCCGTGTTGTCTAAAGCTTGTGACGGAGCTCAAACATTTCAAACACTGAAGAAAAGATCCTGTTTTATAAGCCATTCAAATTTTGTGTGTGTGTGT
>NW_015762075.1:0-611 GCF_001515625.1 Sinocyclocheilus rhinocerous
CAGCGCACAGTCACGGGCAAAGAGAGATGCACGTGACATCTGTTTACAATGTAATTTACAGTGAAAAAATAATTTAAAGAAAAGCGGTCAGATTAAGCAAATGCCATAAACGCAGTTTTGTCCATGTCACAGAAAACGACCCATCAGCTGCACAGAGAGGATGCTACCTTCAAATTCAGATTAATGGCGTTTACATTTTTAACAGTCACTAAAAGTCTTTTAAGTGTCGACGGGAAATGATCGATGTTGGGTTGTCACTGCAGACAGGCTGTGTTCATTGTCATAAGAAAGGAAGTTAGAGGAACATCGAAATGTGAAGCTGGACCAGCGAGAACAGCTTCAAACCGGTTCAAACGCCTGGCAACAAAAGCCGGAGCTCGTGCAGAACACACCGCACAATGATGAAGGACAGACCGGGATGTTCCTGCTCAATACATCCACAATCATTCATATAGATCATAGTGGTCATTTCACATTATGACACAATGACAAGACATTTCAAATCATAACGCAGGATTGTCCAAAGAGCCAGTTCAACATCCTGAACTGAATTTACCACGGAAATCATCACCATTTCCCGGTCGGTGAGGTAGGTAAGAGTCAAAAGATTT
>NW_015762076.1:0-611 GCF_001515625.1 Sinocyclocheilus rhinocerous
CCAAGAGCTTGTAACACTCCAAAGAGCATCATATGACCCCTTTAATAATAAAAAAAACATTCATAGAGTGTAAATGAGGAAACAGAGCCTTTATTTATTTAATTTGACAAGATTATTTCTTTTATAGTCAAATATGATATGATAATTTTTTTTATGAAAAGGGAAAATGGCACGCCATAAAAGGGTTGAAAAGAATGTACAGGACAAGGAAAAATTCAACATTTTCTCTGAAAATACATAAAGCATTTTAGAAAAAGAAAATGCATAGTACAAAGGAAGAATGATATTTTAATTTCAATAAAGTAATCCTAAAAAGCTATTTTTTTGGCAGAATTGGATTTTTCTTTTTGGAATTTGGATCGGATTTTTAAAAATTAGTTATCAAGAACTTAACAAAAATAAGTTAGTATTTATAAAAAGTCATCTTGAAATAAATTATTCCTTTTGCATAACATGCTAAAGAGAGTCATTTCTATCATATAATGTAAGTTCAGTACTGATTTGAGTCGGTCCTCTTCTGTGTGCAGTGTTCAGGATTGCATTAAAGGACATAAATATGAAGCATGTATTTATTCTCCATATTGACTTCATGCAGGTTAAATCAGATCTGA
>NW_015762077.1:0-611 GCF_001515625.1 Sinocyclocheilus rhinocerous
CTCGTTTCTTTGTTTTACATACTCAAAATCCTAAAACTTGATTTCCAGGTATAAATTAGATCTTGAGTCCTAGATTTTCAGTGTAGTCTGTTTGTGTGTGTGTGTAAGTTTGTGGAAATGAATGGAACGGAGGCTTAGACGTCCTCGATTCTGAATATTTCCTGGCCGCCCACCAGCCCTGTCGGTCCAAACCCCAGCTCGGCTCGGCTGTGAAGTCCGTCCTTGCTTGGTACCCGACGCTCATGCATCTTTCAGCCGTGATATTTTTAGCACACCGGGTTATGTAACAAGCACCTGTCATGTGGTCTACTCGCAGGCGGGAGAGCGAGTGAGTGAGCTGGAACCATTGCTTCTGTGAAGATCCTGCAAATCCGACTGACCTCATTTTTCTTCTCTGCATACACACACACCCGCTTAGCAATCCTACTAATGTATTCCCACATAAGACCTTGCTGTACTGTACATTTCATTGCCGTTCGCATAGAACAGGACTTAAACAAGGATTAAAAACGATGCCAGAGCGGCTGATGACAAAGCTTCATCGAACCTTAACGTATTCAAATGTGTCACTCTTTCAGGGTTATGTAACTTTTTTTCAAATTTTTTTTTTT
>NW_015762078.1:0-611 GCF_001515625.1 Sinocyclocheilus rhinocerous
ATCCGATCTTTTGACAAATTTCCTTTTTTGTCCCATCTGTTACTTTCACTTCACATTCACTTCAGACATAGCCAGCTGTGTTGACATGAATACCTGTCAAGGCTGTCAGTCAGCATGATATAACCTTGTTAGGTGTTTCTAGTATGCTTAGTAGTCCTCAAGTGTTTAACACGAATGCCCCAATGAACATGTAATTATTGTACATGTCCATGTTCTTGAAAAATCAATAAAACTGCTAAAGAATGTAATGGATTATTCAATGGAGAACAGGCTGTCTTGTTAATTCACACAGCAATTCTGTTGAATTGAATATTTCTGTGTGTGGTCATTAGAAACAAAATATGACATATTTCTCTTTGGGAAATATGGGAGATGCTTCCTCTTACAATGTATATTGCTGTATTTCACTAATTCTTCACATAATTCTTCATTTATTTAAAGAAAAAAATTATTGCCCTTCACGTCCTTTACATTATGATAAAATGTGGCCGCAAAAGACCTTTCAGTGTGTATAACAAACGTGTATGTGTCCGTAATTTGATGTTTGTATATTTATGTATAGTATGATCATTTTTGCAAAAACTGTGCTTGACAAAAAAAAAAAAAAAAAA
>NW_015762079.1:0-611 GCF_001515625.1 Sinocyclocheilus rhinocerous
CTCCTCCTCCTCCTCCTTCAGCTCACAGGAGAAGCACAGGTCTATACATCTCATAGGTGTACACATAAGTCATATATCTACATCATTAAGACAACTACAAATTGGTTTAATTATGGCAAATAAAATACAATTACTGAAGAAAAAGAACAAATTTGAGCAAATGCAGCACTGAGCAACACTGATTAATTCATGATGCTGATTATCAGTTACTCTGAAGTCTGCATCTTTACAGAGAATAAATAAATAAACATTACTTGGATGAGGATGGTTGTGCTTAGTCGCATAACATTAGCTATATTAATTGATTGTCATAATGCACCTTTTATTGTATTAATATATATTTTTTAAATCCAGGAGTCAGTAATACTCAACATTACTGATATACCTGTTTTCACTAAAAAGTGTGCATTTTTTAGTTATTTTAAAAACATGAGTCATCCAGTACAGCACAGGGGTTTTGTAGAAATAAAACAAATCAACTTAAACAACAGTTAGCAGTGAGTTAAAATAATTGCATTTATTCATTTTTTATGTATGGGATCTCTGATACTCCAAACAGCAGTAATGCATTTGTTTGTTATGGACAAAGTGTCTTATCAAATGTGTATATA
>NW_015762080.1:0-611 GCF_001515625.1 Sinocyclocheilus rhinocerous
ATCCAGTTCTCCTCCCAGTGGCAAAAATGTTTGACTTTTTAATGGACTTTGATTGGCACACTTCCAGATCATTCTCTCTCTCCCTCGCTATCGGTCTTATTTTCTCTCCTTGTTTGACCTTGCAGCAACTTCTAAGAATTGTTATTCCACTGCAAAGGATTGTGGGAGATATACGTGACATAATAGCCAAATCATTTAACTAAAAAAAAGGGACCAAAGAAACAGCATTGTTATGTTCAAGTGAAGACGAGGACCTTAAAGTAGAATCCAAGTCTGAGCATGAATTTCCTTTAATTGTCACGGTGATTATTCCTCTTCTCAGTAAACACAGATAGTGCAGGCATGAGCCTGTTTAATGCGAGATCAGAATCATGCTGCAAGGCTCATGGATTCACATTATCCAGAGCGATCACTTTCTTTTCATTTCACAAAATCATTTAGCCTTTTTGGAGTATTCAGCATTCCCAGGATCCAGTCTTATCGGATTAAAATATGTAATTCCATAAACAGGGCTGTGCTTTGTGTGTGTGTATATGTGTGTTTTGTGGACATTTGTGTCTTTTAAATAGGGCTGAACGATTTTGGAAAATAATTTAATTGCGATTTTTTTT
>NW_015762081.1:0-611 GCF_001515625.1 Sinocyclocheilus rhinocerous
CATTTAGTTCTGGAACTAAAGCGGTGCGAAAGGCCCTATTCACAGGGAAAATGTTGCTTATGTGGCCAGGCTAGAAAGGAAGAGACCACTAGGGTCCAACTACTACAATAAATACAATACAGTAATTACTCAATTGTAATGAAACCCGACTACGCCACTTTGATGTATAACACAGAGAATAATTGAAACTAGATTAAGGCACACAAGTTCGTTTCACTAAAATGGACCAGAGACATGAGCACCATACAAAATTATTTGAGTCACATCACATAAAAACAAATCAGTAACACATAATAGAAGGCCATGCCCTCGAATCTTTCCATAAATTATTTTACACCAAGAAGGGCATTCACACCATCACTCATCAATAATAGTAACAAAATAGCAAAAACACAAAACAAACACTCTAAATCACATACAGGGCTGAGTGCTGAAGGACCAGAATACTATCAAAACAAACCTCACTCACACCCAAATCCGTGCTCCATACTGCAGCACCGCACACAGTGTTCAACCCACCACCAGCACACAAATGGATCGAGAGAACCTCCTGCCTGAAGCCCTCAGCTCCTGTAAGCAAAACACACACACACACACGCACACACACACAC
>NW_015762082.1:0-611 GCF_001515625.1 Sinocyclocheilus rhinocerous
CATCTTTGACACGTTTAAGGAGCCACAAGTGAAGACCAAGCAGGCCGTGATCATTGTTGGGCTAAGTTTGTTCTCCTGGGCCTTGATGCAGTTTCCTCTTGTTCTTACCCAGACCAGCCGTCCCAAGGTCCAGGTGGAGGTTCAGTCAGAGACTGCCCAGCCTGGGCAAGCTAGCTGGACCGTTTCCTGTTGCTCTAGTGAAGTCTGGAGCCTTCTGCTAACGGTGGGTCTGCAGGATGGACCATTCCTGATTTACCGTCTGTACCTCATGATACGTGAGAATGTTCTGAACCAGTTGATGATCTTCTTCACATGCAAGAACATCCTCATTGTTTTGCTGGAGGTCTACAGGATCTGTGTTGTCCACTTTGAGCAGAGCAATCCAGGGAGCAGAACCGAGTCATGTGACCCATCTCATGAACACTCAGAATGGACTCATGGAGAGGCTATAGAATCCAGCTGTCAAGAATAGATTAGATTCACACTTACTGAAAATCTATCTGTCTATCTATCTATCTATCTACCTACCTACCTGCCTGCCTGCCTGCCTGCCTGTCTGTCTATCTTCCGTCCGTCCGTCCGTCCGTCCGTCCATCCATCCATCCATCCAT
>NW_015762083.1:0-611 GCF_001515625.1 Sinocyclocheilus rhinocerous
CTTATAAAGCATATATTAATGCCTTATTCTGCATGACCATATTCTTGATCCCTTAATCCACCCCATACCCAAACTTAACAACTACCTTACTTACTAATAAGCAGCAAATTAAGAGTTTATTTAGGGAAAACATTTATGTGTTCGATAATCAAAAGTGTTACCAAATCATGGTTCTACTACAGTAAGCATGGTTTAACTGTTTTTGTAATAAAACCATAGTAACCACAAAATGAACTATGATTTGTAGTAAAATCATTGTAAATACAAAACTAACTATGGATTTACTATAGTATGTGTACTGATTTATTTATACTGTGGGAGAAATACTAAAGCATGTTTTTATAAAGAATACATTTTGTTTCCAAAATTAACTAATTGGCTTTTATTGTCACTGTACTGAAAAACAAAGCTCAGCAATAGGATATTGTTTATACCCCTCTTTTTAACCACATGGTATAATTATGAATATGATCCACTAACATTCGACAACCAGAATATATGTAAATACATTTTGGCCTTGTTATAAAACCTAGTTAGCTGCCTTGTTGTCTACTGCCTACTAGCTAGTTAACTAACTAGGGGCCATTCACACAGAATGTGTTTTTGCATTC
>NW_015762084.1:0-611 GCF_001515625.1 Sinocyclocheilus rhinocerous
AAGGGCCAGTTGTCTAAAATGACCATGCTGTGCCTACAAATTAAAATGCCACTCTCTCTACCGCCTCTCTGTTTCTGATGGCTGTCAGCAGAGTGAGCCAGAGGAGAGATGTGACCAGGTTCACGGTCCTACACAGTCACAACCCTCTTTCTCACACCAAAAAAAAAAAAGAGATGAATTCTTGCCATTTTACATTGGTAACCCAATGTTATTGGATACTTTTGCTTACATAATAATTGGAAACTTGCATTATGGTGCAATACACCCCTGTCAGTGAAAGCTTATATATCTTAGACTTATCACTGAGCCAGTTGGAGTGCATTATGGTTTTAGATATAAAGTATACATGCTATTCTGAAAGTATCTTAGGCTCGGCATCAGACTTTCACTTATGGCTTTGTATGGGCAAGTGACATTTACATAAACCAGAACATTGCAAAAACAATTTCTGAATAATTCAATGTTTTCATTGCATTTTTGGTGCATACATTAATTAATTCAGTAAATGTTTTTCTAATGTAGTTTATGCACATCTTCCTGCCACATTAAAAATGTGTCCACCTCAGGAGAGTATATACAGTGGGTACGGAAAGTATTCAGACCCCCTTAAA
>NW_015762085.1:0-611 GCF_001515625.1 Sinocyclocheilus rhinocerous
ACCTAAATGCCACTTCAGAAGCACTTCTGTGCCACCTTTGCAGTGAAAATGTAGCATAAGTTAATAACCAAGTTAAAATCAATGGTTTATTTCTGATTTGTCTGATAAAAACTTCCAATAGTCCATATACATGCATGTCATTCATGTCTGGAATGTAAAAACTATACATAAAGAGCATTTCTGAAATATGAAATTATGAAAAATAAATTATAATGATTAAAGCATGGTAAAAAGTGTCCAAGACTGTTACCTAAAATAAATGTTACCTTCATATATAAAATAAAATACATAACACCGTACATAAAAGCCCGCAAAATTGAAGAAACACATAATAATAGTAATATTAAGGATAATAATCCGGCATTACATGTGCTGTACTCTGTGTAACGTGAACACATTACCGCATGAGGACGTGACAGCAAAAACCAATACAAACCAGGCGGAAGTCTGTCATATGTGATGACGTCAGCGCATCCTCAAACGTGATTGGTCCTACTGTCTCCAGCTCCACGTGAGGTAACGCCTTTTTAAGCACGTCACCATTGGTCGTATAAAAGCGCTTGGCAGCAGCGCGCTGACGCAGCCCTAGTTTGAGAGGGAAAATGTATCGC
>NW_015762086.1:0-609 GCF_001515625.1 Sinocyclocheilus rhinocerous
TTAGCAGCAAATCAGCATATTAGAATGATTTCTGAAGGATCATGTCATACTTAACTAATGATGCTGAAAATGCAGCTTTGATATGCTGAAAATGCAGCTTTGATCACAGGAATAAATTGCATTTTACCATATAATAAAATATAACACTGTCCTTTTAAATTGTAAAAAAAAAAAAATATTACAAAATATTACTGTTTTTACTGTATTCATTTTTCATAAGAGACTTCAGAATTCAAAATTAGAATTCAAAACTAACAGACTGGAAAACCCTTTTCGATTCTTGTGTGAACCTTTCTTTAAAAGAGTCAAAGACTTGATCAAATGCATCCCTCATTTACCTCTTTAGTAACGTTATCCTGCACCAGGCTGTACAGGGGCACGATGCGGCTCACTTCCAAGAGGACTGGTGTCGGGCTGGGTGTCTCACGGCCCGCTTGTCTGCACAGGTGGCAGGCAGCCGGGCAGCTGCCCTTCTCCTGGCACCGGATCTCCACACCGGCCACCAGGTCATCAGACAGCAGCTGCGTCTTCAGCAGGCCCGACAGGTAGCTGATGAACGGCACCGCTTTCAAGTCCCGCCGGCCACCCTGGTCTGTGACTTCTGTGAAG
>NW_015762087.1:0-611 GCF_001515625.1 Sinocyclocheilus rhinocerous
CGTGCTATTCTCAGCATCTCTAGTGCCCCAGGTGAAGTGTGGAAGAAAACAGGAGGTGCGTGCACGAGTGTCTGTGGATGTAAAAGTGTTATGTCGTGTTTGCAGCCGACAGATAAGGTCACAGCACATAAGGGCGTTCAGCACTGATCAGGCACATGGTGCTAAGAAGATAAGAGACTAGTAATGTAAAACTCCAAACATGCACCACACACGAGAATGGCCTTTTCTTTTTGTGTTGTGCTTTTGGCTGCTCACAAAATCAGACATTCTTGTGTGTATTGTGAATGTGACGAGCTTGTTTCGAATGAAAAAATAGTATGTAAATTCTGTTAGATTTACATTTACATACATAACAACATACTATGGCTGAACTAATGATTAAGCAAACAATTAGTTAAAATAATGTTCTTGCTTTTTATTTTTTGAGTTGTTTTCCAGTACTAATATCTAAACCTTCTTTAATCAAGATATATTAACTTGAAAAGATATTAAGTCTTGTTTTCTGAAAAATGCCCCAAAATTAAGCGAGTTTATGTTTAAAACAAGAGCAAATAGCTGTCAGCGGGGTAAGAAAAATAGACTTAATTTAAAGGGAAAACAAGATTATTTTT
>NW_015762088.1:0-611 GCF_001515625.1 Sinocyclocheilus rhinocerous
AAATCAAATATATGTGGCCTTGGTGAGCATAAGAGACTACTTTCAAACTTACCAATACTTTTTGTTGTTGTTGTTATCTGTATCAAACTTGGTCAAAATGATCTGTATCAACTATATCTAAAACAGTGTTTAACAGTTCAGAAACAAATGACTAATTCCTTTAATGAAATAGTCAAAAAGACTCAAAAATTTACTCTTTTTGATCTATCAGAGCAGTTACTGATTTAACTTCCAACTCATGTCGTACTGACTAGGTGTTTATATGACAAGGTGAAGCTATACAGATAAACATTCTGTTTTGCTGTAACTGTATAGTAATTTAAAAAATATTATCAAAATTAAATTTTTACATTTTAAAAAAGAAAAGAAAATCATGGCAAGTGTAATGTTGGAAGAACTTAAAACACACACGCGTTCTGTATAAGGGGAATAAAGCAATAAGTCCGGTAAGCACATACACACAAACAACTTCATGATCCAGTTGCATCTTCGAGTCGTTTGTTGATGCGAGAACACCCCCGCCGAGCTTAAAGAGAGGAAACGGGAAGCTGTCATTTCGTCAAGTATGAGGCGGAGGTGTGTGAAGAGCAGTAATTGGCTGTTAAATTAGC
>NW_015762089.1:0-611 GCF_001515625.1 Sinocyclocheilus rhinocerous
GGAAATGAGCTTCTCCTCGCTGGCGTGACCCTGGACTGAAGCGTTAGCAGCCTCACACAGGTTACTAGTGGCGGCCGCAACCATTCGGGCCTAAAAGAGGGTAGGATTTAAATTAGTAATTGTCATTTAGCTGATGCTTCTTGTCAAAGGAACTTCACTTCAATTACAATTGTTGATTGTAACAACTTACAGCTGATATTAGACCCTGGGACCACTGGCCGTCATCTACTGCATTGGCAGGGATGGAGCCCACCTACATAAAAATATAAATACAAAAAAATATTAAAGTAGCAGTGCTATTTCAGTATTATTTGTCCTATTATATAATGTTGTGTACTATTATATAATTTGATTTTTAAATTTTAACTTCATTTTAATTTTAAAGTTGTAGTAATTTTATGTGGTTTTCAGGTTTTTTGATAATATTTCTATTTAGCTTTAATTTATTTTTATTTCATTTTAGATTTAATTTGAGTGATTTAGCTTTGTTTAGTTCAGTTAGTTGCACAGGCAATTTCAGTTTCAGTTTTTCAAGTTAACACAAACAATTTTAATAGCAATAACAACACTGTAAAAGTAGAAAAATGTATAGCCTATGTAAAAAAAAAAAA
>NW_015762090.1:0-611 GCF_001515625.1 Sinocyclocheilus rhinocerous
TAGAGAACACAAGCATTCCTGTACAGAACACCATCACCCACTAAAACGCACACAATGGATCGCATGCAGCGAGCTGAATTGCTGCCCACGGACAGGGCAGAGTTGCTGAGTTTTCTTGTAGAATATTCAACATGTTAATGTGGGCTTGGAATCACCTCAAACACAGGTTACTAATCCTCACGCTGTCTTCAGCGCTTCTCGACACATCCATATTTTGCATATGCGCCCATGAATATGGATAAGATTAAGAGCAGAATGTCATGCAAGTCTTTCCATCTTACTGTCTCTCTCCGAGTCCCTTGTGCCACAAACATGTGAAATGAACTGTAGCCTGATGGTCAGACTTAAATGGGAACCGTCCAGTTTAAGGGTTATTTTTGTTTAAACCTAAAACCATTTTAAAAAGTATGGAATATATGTAAATATTATAATTATGATACATATATTTATTATAAATAACATTATAAACGGTAAATGTTATTTATTTATATACAATAATAATATGTATAATAATATGTAATATATATATATATATAAACAAAAAATTACAAAAGTAAACTTTTAAAAAAATTTCTCATTCATTAACGTTTAAGAACGAAAATTTAATAAAC
>NW_015762091.1:0-611 GCF_001515625.1 Sinocyclocheilus rhinocerous
ATTTTTGGGTGAAATATCCCTTTGATTTTATGGAAAATAAATCTTATATTTCCTAAACTGACATAATGTTAATATATCAAGTAATAAAATCTGTTTTTTACCTTTATAATACACTGACAACCACCATAAACACAGGTGGTAATGGGAAAGCCACACATAGAATCAAAGCTCATCACAAGCAGCAGAGGTAAATACCAATATATAGAAAGTGAACACAAACACACAAAATACAAAAAAGTAAAAGTACAAAACAAATGTGTGGCATCTGCAGTGAACAGTCAATCACACGAAACAGCGTCAGTTCAATTCACTTCTCACAAGAGAGTTGGCAAGAGAGTTCACTTCTCTGCTGAAAATGGGACTGTTTTGAAAAATATCATGAACTGAAACACATTCCCAAGGCAAGAAAAAACAGCGGCTGCCACGAAAGTTTGAGAAGACTGAACGAAAAAAAGTTTGAGAAGCTGAACTAAAATATTTATAATACAGCAAATAAATCAACTGTATTTATTGAATTAGTTTAAATAGGCTCACAAAGAGCTTAAAAGACAATGTGTGTAATGCATAGTGTAATGCATTAATGATATAATAGTCATATAGTCTACATAATT
>NW_015762092.1:0-611 GCF_001515625.1 Sinocyclocheilus rhinocerous
TTAAAGTACAGTAAATGCATTTTTTTAGTATTAAGATTATGCATTTCTTTTAAAGAAGTTAGACAATGCTTTTTAAGTAATGTTGAGACTGCATAGAAATGCAATAGAAATATAACATCATTGAGACCATAATCCATGTGTAATCTGAATAAATGTTTAGTGAGATAACTAGTGAAAATAGTTGTTTTAGATTCATTTTTCATTGCAAATGATTGTGCATAACAATTATTGTTTTTAAAAATTAACTTGGCAAAATGCACAATTTAGATTTGAATGTACACAACCTGGTGATCATGTTCTCCAGCATGAATTCGGATGTTTTAAAGTGCACCTTAAGCTTCAGTAGAATCACATGATCAGATTTAGTCAAATTCGTCACCTAGAAATAGTGCAGAATTTAAAATATTTATTTTTCTTTATACATCATAATGTTTTGAAATGTTCAAAATCTCAGAAATCAAGATGTGGTCTGAGACTTTTTAAGGAAAAGCGAACACAGCTATTTGTTCTCCTCTGGTTTCTCTGTTTGCTTTGAGCAGCTCCAGCAGAAATGAACTTCTGCATCAGTGTGTCTCATATCACATTACAACCTCGTCCTCTGAGGAATCAAA
>NW_015762093.1:0-611 GCF_001515625.1 Sinocyclocheilus rhinocerous
TTTTTTTTTTACCCAAAAATGTGTAATTATTTGATTTTATTGTGATAATATTCCTTACATTTAATTTAGATTCAGAATTACTTTATGCCATTGGCAATATTTTAGAAAGCATGCATTGCCTACAACATTAGCCTGAAAGTGTAATTTCATGTTGACTTTAAAACAGCCTATATTTCATTTATTTGGTTATAAATCAGCACTAAAATGTTCTTGGCTCTCACACTGACATTTTCGGTTTGATTCAATGGTTTCTTGTTATTTGTGGCAGCAGTCATTGAGCATGTGTCTTCAGTCTTCTGTGACCTTGTCAGCTGTCCTGCCTTTCTTTTCATGTTCGATTTAACCTCTAAATCATCTCATACGCCAAAACCACACAATTCCTTTTGCTCTTTCCTCCTCATTCTTCATGTTTCTTCCTGAGCACATCCACCCGCTCCCATTCAGTGCACCGCTATGCTATCTGTCAGCATAGAAACTGGTAAAAAAAATTATTCTAACTCTATTTCGGCAAGGGGAATAAATGGAATGTGTCATGGTCGAATGGAGTTTTGGCAGAAAACACAAATTTTGCTGACATGCATGCATCATTCTCCTCCCTCTCTCTCTCTCTC
>NW_015762094.1:0-612 GCF_001515625.1 Sinocyclocheilus rhinocerous
AAAAAAATATTATTATTTTTCTAATTGCCTAAACATGGACACTCAATCAACTTTACTTCATGTTCTACCAAACTAACCTTGAAAGTTGTGCACTAAAACAATTATCGTAACATATAGTAACGCAACTATTTTTCCTGAGGTTGTTCTTATAAGTACATTTAATATATTACCAATAATTGTAAGCAATTATGGAAATTCTGTACATTTTACCTTAACAGAGAGGAGCCATACAACAGCAAGAGATCCTCTGAAAACATCACCTGTCAATGAGAACCCTCACGGAACTGTCTGTGTCCTCCTGCAGTTTGGCCAGATTAAACTCCATTACATAACATTCATTTGTTCCTGCCAGTCTGTGTGTGTATAAGAAAATATATTCTGAACCACAATACTTTAAATTATTTTCTTTTCAAATTGGTTGTCATCCAGTCAGCAAAATTATTTTCAGAAGGACTTCTGGAATGTTACTCTATTAGCTAAATCTAAAAAAATAGCCTACACTGTTTAAAGTTGGCATGAAATGAAAATTCTCTCATGTACATAAACTCATGTATTTTCTAAATGCATGTCATTTATTTTATTGTGAACAATTAATTCAAGTATATGTTTCTT
>NW_015762095.1:0-612 GCF_001515625.1 Sinocyclocheilus rhinocerous
AAAAAATTGTCAATAGTTTAGATATATGAAGTACATCTAACATAGAAGTCACTTTCAAAACAAGTAGCTTTCTATTGGTCAATGCAACGAACTTGCATGACCAACTGAGCCCATCACAAAATTTGCATGGGGAATTTTTTTTTTACCCTCACATGAAATTCCCGATTGCTTGGATTCCTATTAAAATGACTGGATTTTGCTGCTGAAAGTTCACAGAACACAGTGAATGTAACTGCACTTTGATAGTGTCAATGTTTTGTAGTACCGCCACAGTACTTTTTTGTAAGGGTGCACTCACAAAAGTCCACTTGCAGTAGTTACAGTTTGTCAGGTGACTGTGTATTCTATCCAACATGCACACACAAGCAGTATGTCACTAAATCAAGATATCTGATCCATAACACGCGTAAATGTTTTCTTGTGAGCTGATAATGCATTTCAGATCTGTGCACAAGCTGCAGAGAAACAGAGTGCATGTTTTTGTATGATGTTTTTGAAAGCCAACTTTTGGGGTCACGAGATCACTGTCATGAGGCATCAAAGATGTGTGTGTGTTTGTGTGTGCACGTGTGTGTTAGTGTGTCAGTCCAGAGCAGGCTTAAGGGGGGAGGA
>NW_015762096.1:0-612 GCF_001515625.1 Sinocyclocheilus rhinocerous
TAACACATTATCAGATTAATGAGCGAGACTGATGTCTAGTGGCCAGCTGCACTCGTATCTAGCAGTCCGGGGCTGCTCGTTCCTCTCTGCCTCCACCCTCCTTTTGAAGGCAGGTGGGCCGGTTCTGATTTAAGGCTCAGAGGACGGGCGGAGCACCACAGTACAGCTGGCTACAACTCTGAGCCGAGATGTCTCCTCCTCCTCGTCAGCCAGAATACAAATCAGCCAAGAACACAGCTGAGGAACACAATCATTTGACAGAAGAGAACCGAAAATTTAGGGAAAAAAGAGGCGTTTGAGTACAGGATGTCTTAAACTCTGGGCTTGTATTGAGTTTGGAGGAAGCTGTGGTTTATCATCCATCTGTGCTTGTCTGTGTCTCTGCTCTTGTTCTCCAGGCGGTAGTGGATCAAGGTTTGGCCAGCTTCTGGTCTGCAATCTCCAAGAGAAAATGTGGTTTGGATTTTAATGCTTTGGCTCCAGTGCGGTTTAGATATCCAGTAGAACTCAAGCTGAATTTTGGGCCTACTACTTTTTATTTTCCAGTATTCTTTTTCTTTTTCTTTTCAATCGTTTTTTTTTTTTTTCCATTTATCTTTTTATTTTTTTCAT
>NW_015762097.1:0-612 GCF_001515625.1 Sinocyclocheilus rhinocerous
TTTAGTTCAGTATTTAAAGTGTTGTCTGTTCCTTGTTTCCTTTGTCCAGTGTCGTCTACACCATGGCCTTTTTTTTCCAGTTTTTAAAATTAGTTGTTAATTTGTTCATTGTCTTGTCAACAGTTAACTAAATAAAAAAAGCTGAAATAAAATACAATATAATAAAAGCAGAAAAACATAACCTTAAGTGAAAATTAGGAATGTTGAACTGAATTAAACTAAGTTTTAAGCACTAATATTACTTATATGGAAATAAAAAGTAAAAGCTAAATAAAAATATAACTAATAAAAACAACAAAAGCACATAATAAAATTACAAAAAATAAAAATAGAATAAAACCTTCAAAAATAAAATTGAGAGAAAACTAAAAGAAAAAAACAGGTCTGTCTTCAGAAAATTGGCTCATATGCTACTCAAACTGGTAAGACACAAAAGCACCAAATGGAATTATGGGTATTCAACATTACTCTACTCTCCAGAAACACTTCAACGCAGCAGCTGGTGAAGACATCAAATAAAAAGTGAGGCAATATCTCAGCAAAAAATCTGAGTATTTACATGAAACTGCCTAAAATCAGCACAGCAGCAACACAGCGTCATTTTTCACAGCT
>NW_015762098.1:0-612 GCF_001515625.1 Sinocyclocheilus rhinocerous
ACATCAGTTCTGCCTGAAGAGGCAAGAGTTCCGGCCTCCTGCTCCAGTTTACTCTGCAGCTGCCTCAGAACCTCCTATTACAGCAAAAAAAAAACAACAAAAAAAAAAAATAAGCAGCCAATCGTCTTTTGTTTTCCAGTGGAGTCCAGTTGTGCAAAAATCGAACTCTTGTATTTCAAAGAAAAAGAGAAATTCTCATAGACGCTTCTCTCATATAGAGAAAGCAGATGACCTAATCTTTATAATGTATGTATTACTCTGTTTGAGGGGAGAACTGACTGCGAGAATGAAACAATTTGGCAGGGATTACACGCAGCATCTGGGCATGTGGGCCACAGTGGAATCATGGGATATTGAATATGACCCATGTATCATTTATAATCTCATGAAAGCATTTGCTGAATCAGTTTCAATCGATGATTTTGTGTAGCGAATGGCTTAGAGCATTTCCACTGCATAAACAAATGAACGCTTAGAGTACGAGCTGTATTTTTTAAAATGGATCGGTAAAGGTTAGTTCACCAAAATGAAAAATCTGCTTTCTTTTACTCACCCTAATGTTGTTTGCATTTCTTTCTTCTGAAGGAACACAAAAGATGATATTTAAAAAAA
>NW_015762099.1:0-611 GCF_001515625.1 Sinocyclocheilus rhinocerous
TTGTTAATAGCGAGAATTGGACCTTAAAATAAAGTGTGACCCTAAAGTGTTACCACTACATTTTGTGAGCCAGCAAAAGTGTAGATAGAGAATAATTCTGACATCTTAAAAAACGAATAATAAGGAACTATGAATTGTTCATGGTGATGGTAATAAATCATCTTATTTTTTAAATGTACTGCTTGTATGAAAGCAATGCATTTTGTGAACCAGCAGGGTGGTTTTTGTTTGATTGAATGCAATGCATTTTGTGAGTCAACACAGGTAGTTGAAGGATAATGCTGATGATGTCATCGATTGTGTGATGCAATAATGTAGCTATTTTTAAATGTACTTTCTGCATAATTGCAGTGCATTTTGTGAGCCAAACCCAAGGCAGTTTTTTTTGTTTGTTTGAATGCATCAGCTGTTGTGAGCCAACATGGGTAGTTAGAGGATAATTCTGATGATGTCATCAGTGGTGTAACGATAATGGCAGTGCAATAAATCAGATACATTGTAATGTACTTTTTGAATGGCCACAATGTACTACCTTGTTCTGGTATAAAACAGCAATTTAAAACTTTTCAGTACATTTCCCCTGCTGATGACAGTGGTGACAGCTGGAGGCA
>NW_015762101.1:0-611 GCF_001515625.1 Sinocyclocheilus rhinocerous
CATCTTGTTTATTGGAAAGTCTAATCCCCCGCAAGTCATTGATATTACCTGCCTCAGGTTGCAAAAGTGAATAATTGAGCTGGGATTATCCGGGCAAGCAGGTAAAGCAGCCTTGACTTCAGTAAACTTCTCACAATGAGAGATGAAGCTGCTACCCCCATCCTGGCCCTTCCATCTCAGAGGCAGAGAGGTACATTTAATCAACACAAACACAGCAATAGCAACTTTAGAGGCTACTTGTAGCACTAAGTGTTTGAATGTTCAACTCAGTTTAGCGATTAAAGAGTTCATTGAGAGCACATGCCTCTTTCTTTCCCAGTGGCCATGCTGTGAATTTGTTTTGATGAAAGAGCTAATTCATTTTAGGAAAGCAAAGGCAGTCTGCAAAACAGGCCATCTTGATTTAGTCTACTTCCCTTAGGATTTAGGCTTAAAGTAATGGCAAAATGCGTAGAAGATATTCTATATGCCTTTTGGAAAACTTAATCACTATGTTATTTTTATTTGTTGATGTACATATAAAGTGTTTCATAGCATCTCAGATGCTCACCAATGGATCCTCTGCATGCAGTGAATGGGTGCCGTCAGAATGAGAGCCAAACAGCTGATAA
>NW_015762102.1:0-612 GCF_001515625.1 Sinocyclocheilus rhinocerous
AAAGTTATTCTTATGTTTACTTTATAAAAATCAGTAAAGATTTCACGGCACAAGCTGAAGGTGGACGTTTGTGTAATTATACTAAAAGACCTTTTACTAGATAAAAAAAGTATGAACTATCAATCATGTAGTAAATTGTGTTTGTTTAACAGGTTTTTCAGCAGAGATTTGATGATGCTGATCATTTGGAGGCCTTAGAAATTTTTGTATCAAATATGATACAGTAGACTTATAGGATTATAGAGCAAAGCATGGGGATGTATCTTATGCAAGTGGGTCAACAGCTGCAAGCATCTAAGGTACATGCAAGCCAACAGTGACTCACACTGTATGTGTTTATCTCTTGTGCTTGTTGGTGTGAATTTTCCTCACAGTATCTTAAAAACAATGGAACAAGCATGAACATGTTTGACTCTTAATATGTATTAATGAATTTACAGCTTCATATGTGATCAGAAAACATATGATTGCTGATTAATCAACATGTTTCTAATGCTTGCCAACCATTTACAATTGCTGATAATGCTGGATTTAGGTTGGATGCAACCTTTATTCCTCCATAAAAGCAATCATTAAACCTTAACCTTAACCCTAATGAGGAAAAGGAGACCA
>NW_015762103.1:0-611 GCF_001515625.1 Sinocyclocheilus rhinocerous
AAAATAATGTTCTTTTTTAGCAACATCATATGACCCCTTTAAACTAAAGGAATAGTTGAACATTTGCAAAAGTGTTTGTTTTTTCATCAGAACAGATTTTGGAGAAATTTAGTATTACTTTACTTGCTCATCAGTGGATACTCTGCAATGAATGGGTGCCTTCAGAATGTCCAAGACAGATAATAAAAACATCACAATAATCCACAAGTAGTCAACACAACTCCAGTTCAATTAATGTCTTGAGAAGCGAAAAGCTGTATGTTTGTAAGAAACAAATCCATAATTAAATGTTTTTTTTGTCTTCCAGCTAAAATGCAAGTCCTCTGTCCATAATGTATTAAATGTCTAAATGTATAAAATGTTACCAGGTTAAATTTAAAACAATTGAACATGCATTAAATAGGGATTTCTTACCAAAATTCAACATTCTGTTTACAGCTGTGTTCAATGGCACATGTAAATGATTTCACTTGTGGTAACACAGTCACTCAGTGTGATGGCCAATCATGACAAGTTTTCCCTGACTGTTTACTGTCATCTGTTTTCTCAGCCAAATGCATTGGATGGACCCGGCTTGTAAATGTTTCCAGCTTCTAAACTGCAGCTTGACA
>NW_015762104.1:0-612 GCF_001515625.1 Sinocyclocheilus rhinocerous
TTAAGGATGTTTAGATATTTGTACTGGAAAACAAGACGGAAATACAGAGGAAGAGATATTTATTTTTTGCAGTGCGTGCAACATTTAATGCCACGACTTTCTGCTCAGATTTTAGTACTATTACAGAAATCTGACCTGTTTCATTTCTGTATGACAGAGAAATATGCACTAAGTTGATGAAAATATTAGTATGTATTTGTAATAATGTACAAATAATAGTTTGTTAAAACTGCACTGTAAAAAAAAAAAAAGTTTTTACATTACCTTAACTCGTCAAGTTGACTAAGATTAGCAATTTCATCTTCATTCTATAAGTTATAAGTCTCAACACTATTTTAAAAATCAGTTTAATATAATTTAAGTTGAACTTGACTTGCAGGACCAAGTTGATTATACTTAAAAAATTTAAGGTAGCAACTGAACTTAAGTTTTTTTTTTTTTAAACTGTGTGCGTAATTCAAATGAATCAAATTTTTAATTTGTATATGCAATTCAAGTACCTAAATCACAAAATTAATTAATTGATATATTTATTTATTGTGCAAGGGAAAGATCACGAGGGAATAATATCTTAAATTTCAGTTCACATGCTATGATTTGGTTGTCATGATT
>NW_015762105.1:0-612 GCF_001515625.1 Sinocyclocheilus rhinocerous
TTTTATTTGGCATTTGTGTTATCTTCCATTAACAAGCCTCCACAAGCCTTCATAAGAGTTTAAATCCCCCAATCAGAGCTTTTTTCTTAAATCGATACATTTTCCTCCCAGTGGTTTATTTCATCTTCCCAATCTGGCAACCAAGCTCACATGCTCTCTATATATTACAAACAAAAAGAAAAGAAAAGCGTAATGTAGAAAACATCGGCAAACATGTATGTTGGAGTTCATCAATCTCAAATAAGTGTAATTCAGGCATTCAGTGAAATTCTGTTTTCTTTCACGTCATCATTTGCATTGTTTGCTGCGACTAAATCTGCGAGCAAACCACGTGAATTTACGTTCTTTTGATTGGTGCTTATGTGAAAGTGCAATAATTCTGATGAAAGAAAAATTTAAATGACAATAATCACGATTAATAACTTGGGTTACCAACATTCAGCAAAATTTCAACACACGAAAGGAACTCATACAGGTTTGGAGCAACTTGAGGGTGAGTAAATGATGACAAATTTCATTTTTGGGTGGACTATCTCTTTAAATGGATAGTTTACCCCAAAATGAAAATGTCATTATTTACTCACCCTCAAGTTGTTCCAAACCTGTATGAGT
>NW_015762106.1:0-612 GCF_001515625.1 Sinocyclocheilus rhinocerous
AACAGTTGAATGACAGGTAATGTGCATTCCAAAACCGCAAAATAAGATATTTTGAAGATGTTTCTGAGAAGCTGCTTTTGAGGATTAAACTTGATATTGAAATTGATATTGCCTTTTGCAGTGTCTAACATCAGATTCTGTGGTGAAGAGAATAACTAAATAGGATATTGCTTTGTATCGCCTTTGTAATTTTACAAGAAGCTGTGAGACCCAAATTCAAAGCCATAACTTTATTGTGTTAAAGTCATTTTTATTTGGTGCTGAATAAATGTAAAATCTGGGTACCGTAATCATATATTAATGGACAGAGTTAATCCTATTTAATCTGATTGTTGATGTGCTCAGACTATTTTTTTATTAATTAAAAATAAATAAAACAAGATATGTTTTTTTATAATAATGATTAGGCATCCAGACAGATCATTTCCATGCTGCTTATACTACTCTGCTGAAAAAACAAACAAAAAAAAACAATAGACACCATCTTAAAATTTGTAATGGTTTTACTGGATATAATGGGACTTGTATTGGTTTTAATGAAAACTGTAATTGACTCTGTGGGTTTTTACCAGGGCCGTTTCTAGGCATAGGCGAGCTAGGCGGTCGGCTAGG
>NW_015762107.1:0-612 GCF_001515625.1 Sinocyclocheilus rhinocerous
GCTTATTTGCGTACTTACTAAGGGACAGCATTCATTTTATTGTGAATTCCCAATTCCTTATAGCCACAAAACAACACAAATGCTAAATGTCATGACAACAAAGCAACTCAAATACTGCAGTTCATACAGAAAAACCAACGTCAGACCTAAGCTTATGTAATATCTTAGTACTATTCTTTTGCTGCCATAAAAGAACTGTGCTGCTGCCCTGCAAGTGAGGTAGCTGTGAGGTAAACATCTTGAATTTAATCATTAAAAACAATAAAAACACTCACTCTGTGTCGACGATCTTCTGCTTCAGAGTCAACAAAGCAGCCACATATTCATCTAAGCTCTGGAAAATGTAGAACCACAGAAATACAAAATCAGCTTTACTTGTAAATCAACAGACAGTACCATGAATAAGGAAACTCGTCAAAATAGACGGATGACGTTTGATACCTGCGTTAAACACCAAATTAATAAACAATTAAACATCAAACAATATTCAGTTGCGTACCACTAACTGGAAATCACATTTATAAGATCTGTCTGTATAATTACAATAAACAGTGACTAGGATAGATGTAATATAAATTAAAGCTGCAAGCAGCGATGAAAGGGCCCTCGCAC
>NW_015762108.1:0-612 GCF_001515625.1 Sinocyclocheilus rhinocerous
TGGCTTATTTTAATGCCGCTTTCAATCTGTGAAACAATGCAAAGCTCTTAATCAAAAAGTCAGAGGAACATGCATAGCACATTAGGGCAATGACATAAATTCGAATTGCAAATTGCAGTTGTGCTCGATAGTCGCAAAGAAAAATACCGTAGTACTCTCTGCGGCCCTTCCAATTGATCTGATGAATCGAGCATTATGTGTTCCCTTTTTTTAGATAGGAAAATAGCTGCGGCTAAGTGTGAGTAGAGAGGAATAAGTTCAGTGCTCAGCACTATAATTGGACAATGAGAATATGTGTGATTATTCAATTAGGAAAACAAATCTTGCTACAAAGACCATGAACTTTTCCACGCAAGCCTGTTTTTTTATATGATCGAGAATGTTACAATAACCTCATGGAGGCTAAAGAGGAATATCACATGGGGACGATTTGGACACATTCCGGATATATTTATACATAATAGTGTATAAATGAGATTTGGAGAATGATGTTGGAGACAATCATGGATGACTGGATGCTGAAAATACCAGATTTTAATATGTCTTTGGGGTGTTGAACTGCCCTTCATAACAGATATTACATGAAGCCGTTATGGATGTCTTTGTCTGAGC
>NW_015762109.1:0-611 GCF_001515625.1 Sinocyclocheilus rhinocerous
TCGGTGCCTAAAAAGTATCGAACTCGATACCCAGCCCTAGTTATGGCTGCTGGAAATTTAGCTTTGCCATTACAAGAATTAATTACATTTGAAAAAATATTAAAACAGAAAACACATTATTTTAAATTGTAATAATATTTCATAATATTACAGTTGTTTTAACAGTGGTTTTGATAAATGCAGCCTCTGTAAGCATATCAGACTTGCATAAATATAAAAAAAAATCTTACCGAGCTCAAACTTTTTAAACGTAGTATACGTTGAAACTAAGTTAGGTAGAAACAGCTCTTTAAAGTAGGAGCAAAAACCAATTGCAGGTTACCAAGTGGCTGTTGATTTGTCCTGCTAACCTTTTAACACAGTCCAGTTTTAAAACATGGCAGTTATTGACAACACTAGGTGACATCCAAATTATAGGAGTAAATGTAGAATGTCTGCTATAAACATATATGGATGGCAAAAGCAATAAGTTTTAAGGGATGATCAGACCACTTCTTCTGTAATGAATTCCATGTATTATGAATCACTGATTTGCACCGTAAGATCACTTAGCCTTTAATCAAAATGCATCTGCGGCTCTCTGTTATCCCCATAGACTTGCGGTGGTTCTC
>NW_015762110.1:0-610 GCF_001515625.1 Sinocyclocheilus rhinocerous
ATGACAGAATTTTCATTTTTGGGTGAACTAACCCTTTAACTAGCATTTTCACTAAAAGCTTTTAACAAGTTTAAGAAAAGTTTTTGCTTTGGAATAAGTTTAATAAGGACTGGTAGTTCAACATGCATATTGTCTCCAGTGGAAAGCCACAGAGAAGAATGAAGTTTCCATGAAAGGAACACGGACTCTGTAAATGTGCATCTGCTTTTCACAGAGTTATAGGGGAACTTCAAGATTCCCAAGAGCACAAACAACACCTACGCATGTTAAAACTGAGGCTTAAAACAGCTAGTGAATTGTCTGCAAAGGCCACTACAAGATTATGTAACAACAATCAAACATGTTTCTGTCCTGAAAAACTCCTGAAGCCATTTGCAGCAGCTTCTGGCTACATTCTTCACAGTTCTTCAGAAAAACTCATATTTTACTGATGTGGAGATATCTAATATGTTTTTTTGCAACATATCTGCATGGTGACTTTTAGCATTTCTTTTTGCATTTGTATTTGACAACAGAGTCAAACACTTTTCAACATAAAGAAACAATTAGGATGAATTCACATTTATGTATAAAAGTATATTTCAGGTGCTGTAACCGCTTAGTATTTTTT
>NW_015762111.1:0-612 GCF_001515625.1 Sinocyclocheilus rhinocerous
AATGTGTATTATTCAACAATACAAAGTTGGCAAGTTCTGCTAACTTCTACCATTGACAATTTATTGCTGTTGAAAGAATTTGTCAAGCACACAGTATCCATCTGGGCAGATAAAATACACAAAACATTATAATGTATAGAAATGACATCATTATATACTTGACCCTTGAATGCTAACGATTTGTTTCAGAATCTCAAACTGTTAAAGTGAAGTTTTAAGCATTGAAAGGTAACTAACAGTTTAATATCCAAACTCTGTCATGCTCAATCCGTTAAAGATAACACTGTGTTACTGTGAAGTTGAGATAGCCTTTGACCTTTGCTCTGTGGCACGCTGGTATCTGAGCCTCATAGTGATCATTTCAGAAGCTTTTAGGGTTGTTTGCTGTAGTTTTTTACATGTTTACAGCTTTGTGGTCTGCTCACCTATGAGGCTTATCCAAACACTTTAATAACCTCTTAACTAGCTTTTTCACAAACTAGATATTAAATTTTTTTTAAACCCCTAGGTATGATATTCGGGTCTCTAGATATGGCTAATTATTCATCTGTTTTCCTGTCCACCAGGTGAAAACCACAAGTCTGATACCTTACAAAAGTAACAGGTAATTCT
>NW_015762112.1:0-612 GCF_001515625.1 Sinocyclocheilus rhinocerous
AATCACACCGTGCTATGTAAAGGAACGACTAGTATGTAAACTTTCCTTAAGCACCTGAGGGGCTCAGAGGGACAAGTATAATAGGGTAAGCTCTTCATGTGGCAAGTGGCTAAACTCACAGAGGTCACGCCTGGCCTGGTTAATCGTTCCAAGTAAGACTCGTACAGCTGCGGCACTAGGTAGGGCCGAGAGCGTAGAAGAAGTAGCAGTTCTGGCAAGTTAGAGCGGGTTACGGCCAAACCATACACAGAGCTAATCCCGCTTTCTGGCGGGTACATGCCGATTATGCAGAAAGGACCCTGGCCTGTAAGGCAGGGACATCCAGGTTGTAAAACCTAGCAAATGTGGACAGAGAGGCCCAGCCGGCCGCCGCACAGATTTCTGTGATAGACACACCTCTAGACCAAACCCAAGAAGAGGCCACGCCTCTGGTGGAGTGGGCTCATACTCCAATGGGGCATTGCAGGCCCAAGGAAGAGTCTGCTAGCGTAACAGCATCAACTATCCACTGGGAAAGTCTCGGGAAAGTCGAAAACCGCCCCAAGGAATGATATCCATTGGCTGGGGGACAGTGTGTTCTTGGCAAATTTTACCCCGAGTCCCAGGCATTCT
>NW_015762113.1:0-612 GCF_001515625.1 Sinocyclocheilus rhinocerous
AAGTAGTCAGTAGTGGAAACGTTCATCCATCCTGACTATATCCCGTTGTTTTGAGTAAATCTTTTGAGGGTCCTCTCTCGAAACGTTATTGCAAATTTTATTTGTAATAAAATCATTGAAAATGCATCTTAATATGAGATGGGATTTGGGTTTATGAGCAATAGTAATAGTGAAAGTTGCCTTAACATAAAGTACTATAAAGTTGATTGCAATATTTATAGCTGACTTGGTGGCTTTATGAGTATATTTAATAACAGGATCAAGAATGCAATTGTCACAGTAAGTTCAGTATTTCCCAGTTCAGATCTCTAAAACCATTACAATATAATTTGTGATCTATTTCCTCGGTTTCCTGTTGGCTCCTAGTCAACCAACTGAAATCAACACCTCATCATTCGTGAAAAAAGAAAAAAACAAAGGATGCAGATGGTGCTGCTTTTAAAGTGCCTGTGTGGCTGGTTGCTAGACTGTAGCTGGTGAGGTAATCTTACACACATGAAGGCAAATATGAACATATGTCAGTGGCATTTTCACAAATGTTGTATAAACAATGATCGCTTTATAAAACTTACTCACACAAGTGGAGTAGCACTTATGTTTGCGAACATAATG
>NW_015762114.1:0-612 GCF_001515625.1 Sinocyclocheilus rhinocerous
TTCCTTTATATTTTCAGTTTTCTTTTGAATTGTAGTTTAAGTTTTACCGGTTTTGCCATTTTTATTAGTTTTATTTAACATTTCTAATAGCTTTGATGTATTTTAATTCAGTTTGAGTAATTTTAGTACTTCAAATTCATCTTATTCTAGTTAGTCAATTTGCCAATGAAACATTTTTAATTTTTGTCTAATATTTTTTCTTTAATTTTTTCATCTAATGTTTTTATTTTATTTCTGCTTTATTTCAATTACCGAAAACAAGTTTAATGGTTTCAACAGCACTGAAATGTACTCTTTTGAAAAACCTTCATACTATTTTCAAGAAAATTTTCAATTTAATGACAATTAATTTTTTTATGAAAAAATAATACATTTTCCTTGCACCTTCAAAACAGGTGAGGGATTTCTTGAAATATTCTGGATATAAGTAGCAAATTTGTGACTGAATGCCTGAACCCCTGCCAAATAGCATAATTAATTATAATTCAGAAATGAATAATATACTCGTAACAGAATAGGTATATCTAAATAATTTAATGTTTGAACTGCACATTAAAAATATGTAATATTCAATTTCAATTCAAGTTTATTTGTACAGCGCTTTTCACGATA
>NW_015762115.1:0-612 GCF_001515625.1 Sinocyclocheilus rhinocerous
AACTCAATAAAACATTTAAGACAAGCCTACGAACCCCCCTCTCTCTCAGCACTGTATGACCTTGGGTTAAACGTATTTAATTAGAACACGAGATTCCCTCAACTCTGCCTTCCCCCAGTACAACAAACATCCATCCTTCATATGGCTTGTGCCTTCTTTTTAGACCTTTGTTTTCAACTATGAGAGTGGGATTTAGGAAATGGCTGGCATAACAAACAGAAGACTTCAAATAGCTGTGCGGCTTTACGCCACACCAAATGGCACATCTGGGCCGCGGCTTCAAAGAGCTCCACTCCCACACCTTTAAGTGCCAAGGCAGGTGATGAGATACTTCTGAAAGCTGTCTGAATCCCAGTGTTTGATAATAGGAGGCAAGTGCAAATCTAAAGCAAAGTGACTGCTCTATCCTGCTGCCGAGTACCCCCTTTCACACATAAAAGGCTTTCCTGCTGCAATGGACAAAAGCTGTATAGACTGGTTTTGGTATGCACTTTGCCATTTTCAAAGATTTGTGTTTCTTTTTTTTTTGCCTGAGGTCAAGAGAAGCAGCAGTTAATTTGGTAGCGGAGAAACAATGCAATAAAGTCATCCGATTTAATGTTCCACTGCATC
>NW_015762116.1:0-612 GCF_001515625.1 Sinocyclocheilus rhinocerous
TGCGCCATCTAGAGTTTCATGCCAGAACTCTGTATTTCAGTTTTATTATTTCAATGCTTCAACATGACAAATGTGCATCACACACATCTCTATTATTCTGTCATCTTCATAGATTAATGTAGTAATTATTTAAGCAGATATATTCATTATCTTTATATGTAATCGCAATTACTTCATATGTGTTTGAAATATGGTTAAAATGTACTATATTTATGGTAAACTAAAGTATACTTTAGAGTTATTTCTACTGAAACTGTAATTACACATCTGTAATGATGAAGTTGCAATTTAGTACATTTAAAAATATTAACTTTAAAAGAAACTGAGTAACCTACTACGGTTAAAACTATAATGAAGAACGATGATTATTGAAAAATTATTTAAAATGGACTTAAAAGTAAAAGTTTTAATTTAACATTATTACAATGCACACTTTTAAAAAGTGTACCTATAGTCATGAAAGTGTACAATGTGGCCTTTAATTTGGACTTTTTGGCCTTTAATTTTGTGGAATTTTGTCTGAAAACAAAGTAAGCGTGAGTATTATTTTGAACAACTATATGAATTTTCCATCAGTGTATTTTTGCAGTATTTATCTATAATAACTGCTAT
>NW_015762117.1:0-612 GCF_001515625.1 Sinocyclocheilus rhinocerous
ACAAGTTTCTATCTGTAAGGGTGGTGTATATCACTTGCTTTGATTGAGGCAGCCTAGTGCCCACTTCTGTCGTTAATTCTCCATCGGGATTGACACCCGCTTGTATGCCTTCTTGCCAATCAGTCTGCACAATTCTTATGAGAGTGCTAATTGACAGAGTGTGTCTTCTGCGGGTGTTGTAGCACTACAACTTTCTTGTAGAAATCTGAAAAGTGATGACATGGTATATCATTTTGAGGCACCAGTGATGTGCCTCGGAGGGTAACCCTAGTGCCATCAGCTTGTGAATTGGCATAATTCTACATGAGCTTCAGACAATCATCACACCTTCGAGGTTCTTGTAGTGTGAGCAACTGATGAATCGTCTTGTTCCCTTCTTAAGAAATCAAGCTTGCATACGTAACTGAGACATTCTTGGTGTGAACGGCCCTAAATAGTGTACAAATAATTCTACTTTTATAGTGTCCTTTTTGTAGCTTGGCTGTGGGAGCATGTATGTAAGTATGTTTTTATTTAGTTAGTTATTTTACCGATTTGGGCTCAATTTCAACTAATCTTAACACTGCATACATTCTGTGTTTCCAATTTTGAGGCCTATCCTTGCAATATTAT
>NW_015762118.1:0-612 GCF_001515625.1 Sinocyclocheilus rhinocerous
AAGGCAGAAAATATATTTTATAGCTTCTGTACTGTAATAAATGCTGTGTCAGTTAGCACTGTATCATTCATACACTTTATTTATTACCTGGAGAAAAATTTAAAAACACATATATAAACCATATATTGTCGCAATAGTTTCATCAGCTACAGCAATAACTGGATGCCTTTGTCCATATTAGGGATTTCCTGGCTCGTCAAAAGTTATTACTTCTATGAGTCTGTTTTGGACTTTCTGTGTGAGAGCGCCCTCCAGCTTCGAGTATGAATGAAACACACACTGCAGGAGAGTGCTGCGCGCTCTGTGATGATCACATCGTCTGATACGAATAAAACAGATCCAAAACGATGTGACTGTCTTGTCTCCTTTAATTTAAATCTAGATTTATTCACTCTGGCCCTTGAAAGCATCTACGTGAACACACCGGAAAGAAGTACATGGGAAGAGTTTAGGTTTTATTAAAGCACGTCCCCCGTGTATTCTATATGCTACAGAGTGAAAGAGCTGCGTGTTTAGTGGCAGTATCTGGATCAATACTGCGGTCCTTTTTCATTTGATTTAATTATTTAACAAATATGTTAAGATTGCAATAGTCCTATTTTATCATTAAAA
>NW_015762119.1:0-612 GCF_001515625.1 Sinocyclocheilus rhinocerous
ATAAAGGTGTCTGAGAAATATGCAAATCTGAATGTAAATGCATCAAATGGAATTTGAATTGAAATGACCACAGATGGAGTTGATTTGGAATGACAGGAAGAGTGCAGTTCAAATAAATTCACACAACACAAGTTTTGCAACAGTGCACAAATAATTGCATCAATAGTTTATTATTACACCCTTTAATTATCTGCTGTGTACTAGAAAGTATATAAGCACACACACACACACACACACACCTTCACTCTCTCACACACACAGAGAGAGAGAGAGAGAGAAAAGAAAAGGGATCTAAAAATATTCACATAATATATAGCCTATATATAGTTAGTTTTCATTTGACCTATTCTCATATGCATGAAATTCCGTCGTAAGAAATATCTAATTAATTAAAACTAATTTGAGAAGAGTTTCTAAGTAACGTCTCACAGATGATCCATTGCAACAATCCATTCCATTTCAAAATAAAAAGAAATTCTAGAAATTTAATTTAAAGTCTTTTCGGAGGTAGCGGTTGGGCAGTGGGTTCGACGAAAGCACAAAGCAGTTTAGGACTTTAACAGGAACATTTTTGGAAACGGATCATCATATTTATCGGAAAGTACAGGCGGT
>NW_015762120.1:0-612 GCF_001515625.1 Sinocyclocheilus rhinocerous
GAATAATCGTAGTGCTGGACACACAGCTCGGATATTGCCGCGAACGCTGAGGGCTGAGAAATGGCAACGACAACTTGCACGCGCTTCACCGACGAGTACCAGCTGTATGAAGAACTTGGAAAGTAAGATTTGCTTTCTCTGCTGGTGTTTGTGCGTAACCCGAGTGTCTTGTATCGATATCACACATTTCTTGAATGTAAATTCATATGCAGAAGCCCAGAGGAGTTGTCAGGAAACATTAGAGGGAGTTGCGTTTAACTATACTAGTTATATACTAACTGTACTATTTAACAATTAGAGTGTATGATGATAAACAGCGATCTGGTGATCATTTTGAGAATGTTTGCTGCTTTTTGGCTTCAGAAATGCATTGAGTATCTGTGGGGAATCCTAAAGGCGTGTTGTCATGACTCATGCATGTTAAAGTGAATGTTTACATATTTACTATATGCACATGCATATGCTTTTTGGCACGTCTGAACTCTTTGCATCTCGCGCAGGATGCACAAAAGAGCTGTCAGGAAACATCAGAGGGAGTTGCATTCAAATACTCCCACTACTGTGTTTATTTTAACTGTCACGTGTGTGCTCATAAACATAAGCCGTCAGGGG
>NW_015762121.1:0-612 GCF_001515625.1 Sinocyclocheilus rhinocerous
CAAACAATGTTTGGGCAGTGCTTTGATGTGCTCAGGCATGGTCCAGCCAGAGGCTCAATGGACACAAAGAGGCTGAGAAGGGCAGTCAGATAGCACTTCTCCATTCTTCTCATCACCTTTAGCCTTTGACCTCTGCACCCCTGCGAGAGATCACATTTCAAGGATGGCCAGTTGCATTCAGACAGGTCTTTTTGTCCAATCTTAAGGATACTGCGGGAATAATTTGTTCATTTTTAGCAGAAAGAAGCATATATTTGTGAATAAAAATGAAGATAAGCATTAAGTAACATCTCAAAGCATAGTGATGGACTAGGTGTCACATTCACAGACCACCTGTCCTAAATAAGTTATCATTACAGCTACACTTCCACCAGTTCTACAAAGTCAACTGCGTCTATATGTGCAGAAAATACCACTCTGTCCCTGAATGTTGTGAACATTGCTTCACAGAGCCCAAACACCATCTATTCCTGCCAAAAAATAGCTGTCCAGTGTCTTAATAACAGATATATGTCATCTCTTGACAGCTGAAGTAAGTGGTCAGTTCTGACTTTCAAGATGCCCTTTGTTCAGATCAACACCTGAGGCTCTTGTTACCGATTTCTATAATTA
>NW_015762122.1:0-607 GCF_001515625.1 Sinocyclocheilus rhinocerous
TGGATAGATGGATAGATGGATGGATGGATGGATGGATGGATGGAATGACAGAACGATAGATAGATCGAAGAACGAACAATAGAACAAACTAACAATAGATTGTTAGAACGACAGATCGACAGAATAATAGAACGATAAACAAATAAAACGATAGATAGATCGAATGAACGAACAATAGAACGAACGAATGAATGATAGAACGAACAAACGATAGATAGATAGATAGATAGATAGATAGATGGATTAATTGATGGATGGATGGATAGAATGACAGAACGATAGATAGATCGAAGAACGAACAATAGAACAAACTAACAATAGATCGTTAGAACGACAGATCGACAGAATAATACAGCGATAAACAAATAAAACGATAGATAGATCGAATGAACGAACAATAGAACAAATGAATGATAGAACGAACAAATGATAGATAGATCAAAGACAAACAGTCATTCTAGTCACCTAGTCAGATTTGAAAAAAATTTTGTTGCTGAATCCCTAGTTTCGACAAACGAACAACAACACAACACACGTCCAAATGAGCTGAGCAGGAACTTCCTCCCAAAGAACATGTACTTGAGTGTCTGGCACTGGCGTTTGCCAC
>NW_015762123.1:0-612 GCF_001515625.1 Sinocyclocheilus rhinocerous
ACGCATCTACAGAGACAACCAGTCAATCAAAGCACTCTCACACACTTCTGATCAAACGCCAGGAGAAGCTTGTGTGCATCTGACTAAACCATGCAAACATGACTGCTCGGAGCGAGCACTGCTGCATTCACTGATGATCACATTACACATTAAACTCAGACACGTTCTGTCATTTACTGAATATTGCTTCTGATTTACAAACCTGCATCTGGACAAGTTTTCTTACATAGCTGTGTTTCTGTTAAAACTATGAGAATGACTTGTGAACATCACTTAGGGGTTTTAAATTATAAACAATTCACCATGACTTTCTTTACAGCAGACGAGTATGCACAGCAGTCACAACCACATTACAGCTGTAAAATATCCAGATGGCATTGCAATATCATAGCATGGGAAGAAAAATAAAGGTAACTGTGACTTTTTCTCTAGCAATTTGGCTTTTTTTCACCCCAAGATGTAATATGTTTTCTCCGAATTCTAAATTTTCATTTTTTGTTTCCGCTAGAGAATTATCTCACACTTTTTGTCCACAATTGCAACTTTAAGCATTGTGGAAAAAAAAGTCAACAATACATTGTATGGGTCACAATTATCGATTTTTCTTTTATG
>NW_015762124.1:0-612 GCF_001515625.1 Sinocyclocheilus rhinocerous
ACATTTAAAAAATGAAATATTGATATCGCGTTAATACTACACAAATGATAATATTATAAATAACCTGGCGTCAATAACTATATAGGCCTAGTTGACACTCCAATAACTGTTGATTAAGTTTAATGATGAATTTGAAGAATTAAGTAGCATAAAGCACATATAAAGTGTAAAAAGAATTTTCTTAGGGATTGAGTAAATTTATGCAAATACAGGTTGAACAAAGCATTGGATTTGCATCATTTTCTCACACTCATATCAAACTGTAGAAATACAATACTGGTGTGACTTGAAAGTGCTTTAAATAGCTTCCTATCTGCCTGAGGCATATACAGATGAAGTGTTAAAGAAATCTTTCGATATGCTAAGATGGTATGTGACAGGAAATATTATCTGTAATTATCCGCTCACTTTCAGCATGCTGAACAGAATTAATTCAAACAACTTATTAAAGCTTAACCGCTTCAGTGTTTTTTTCCCACCTTTGTTCCTCGTGGCCTGCTGCCATAGTATCCGTGCAATGTCGCAGGTCCAGGCATGTTTGATCTCGGCGCTGCTGGCTTGGAGAATGTAGGCCTGGTTCTTTGAAGTTCTCCTCCTGAACCAGACCTCAAA
>NW_015762125.1:0-612 GCF_001515625.1 Sinocyclocheilus rhinocerous
ATTCCGATTCCGCATATACATATACATATATATATATATATACATACAGTATATCTCCAACCACCTGTCTTTTCAGCCAAGCCAATTTTTCACGATCCAATAATTTCCTAAAAGCTAAAAGTTTTCCATTGAATATTCTGTTACGCTATGTAACACACCACATTGCAAAAGCAAACTGAAAACAGCACTTCATCTTGACTTATAAAGTTTAACCTGCTTAAAGTTTCATCTCAATACTGCCAAGACAGCAACTGGCTGTACAACAGTGTTTCTTGCGTGTGAGTTCTGACAGTCACGTCTCTTCCTGCTCTACGCAAACATGGATTTTATTATCTGCAGTCTAATGCTACACAGGAGCTCTTGCAGCCGAAGAAACGCTACATGCAGCCTGCAAGCGTCTACACACGATCCATGGCCCCTCTATCAAAACAAAAGCGCGCGGGTTTGCCCAGGCCATCTGCTTCTAATGATTAAAAGTGCAACTGTCTCTCCACCCATTAAAGTTCAGATAATTCGCTTTGACATCAGCGTGCCATAGAGTCGACTGTCCAGTGTCTCGACATGAAAGAGTGAGGGTGAGGTCAAAGGGTGAGAACAAAGGCCCTAAAATCG
>NW_015762127.1:0-612 GCF_001515625.1 Sinocyclocheilus rhinocerous
ATTACTGATATCCAAAGAGACATCACTTATAAACACAGAAATGAACAGAAATGTGGATTATATAAAATACATCAATGTGAAAACTGAGACACTCATTAAATGAATGGCGCAACCTAGATTTAAACACTTCTCTCTGCATAACAATTGTTACATGTTCACATGAAGCTTATACACATACATATTTACGTCTCAAAATATGCATATTATATTTTGTATAACGTTAATATCTGTCTGTAGTGCAAAAAAGGCTTCAGCTAACTGTAGCTAACAGCTAAAGCTACCAAACGGCTGCAATTTAACAAGACCGGAGCGATTAAAGAAAATACTAGACGCGTTATTTACAGATTCGAGTCATTTCTGGACTCTCTGGCGTTTAGGAAATATAATAATTCGCTGTAAAATCATGCGTAATTTACCATTGTGTGACAGAATTTGTCCGACCGGAAAAACAGCAAGAACAGCCACGTAAGTGAAGAGTGACCGGAAGAGGAGCGACTCACAGCATAATACAAAATAAAAGTCCCAACGCTCCATAGAACGATGGATAGATCTTCTTCTTAGTTTTACGGCGGATTGCAACCATGACTTATCAGGTGCATACCGCCACCTACT
>NW_015762128.1:0-612 GCF_001515625.1 Sinocyclocheilus rhinocerous
ATTCTTAAGATGCACAGCGGTGGCTGGGGAGCTTTGATCATGTGCCGGCGAATAGCTGATGGAGAGTGAGAGAGCGCGAGTGTGCTGTCTAAAGCGTTCCTGATGCTCTCGTCAGCTCTGCCTGCTCTGCCCCAGCAGATGTGAAGCCTCCCCCTCTGATGGCTCGGCTTTCCCACTGCACCGGCTCCAGCATAATTGGAGCCTCTGAGATAGAGCCCAATTTAACAGAGCAAACATACACTTCCCCTCACCGGGGCCTTTCACTCATCCTATAGAGACTGAAAGCCGTGGAGGCAGCGAAGACACTTCAGCTCGAATGCGCGTGTGACGTACTAGAGACTCTTTAACGTTTTTTTTCAGCGTGCACACCAATATCTGATTAGCGAATGACAAGTTGCAGATGTACAAACTTTCTTAAAGGGATAGTTCACCTGAAAATGTAACTTCTGTCATAGTTTACCTCATGTCGTTCCAAACCGGTTTGATTTTCTTTATTTCATGGAACACAGAGTGTGATGTAGCAGGATGTTTTGCTGTTTCCAGGGAATGTCAATCTCTAAAATGACAAAAAGAGCCACACAATTAGTGTTGTGACGAGCTGCACGATTAATC
>NW_015762129.1:0-612 GCF_001515625.1 Sinocyclocheilus rhinocerous
AAATGGACCCTTATGACTGGTTTTGTGCTCCAGGGTCACATATGCCACTAACACGTTACAATATTCAAAAGACTGAATGGGTTCGATCTTACAGAACTTTGCATCACTCACCTGTTAACACTTAGATTATGCCTTTGTTTTTCCTTATTATAAACATGAGTTTAAACTGATTTTCTACTTTACAGCTGTGGAGAAACAAGTTTATATTGAACACACCACTTTTTATATTCTACACCTTTTTGCCCCACAATATAGTAAACACAAAAATAAATGTCTTTTGTTTTAATAAACTGGTAAGAAATCTGACTGGTTGATAATATAAGCTAGCTAGTATATGTAGGTAGAGTTAACACTGACTACTATTTGTAAAAACAACAAAAATTAAATAAAATAACCAAGGCTGCAGTATTTGGGTAATCAGCATTAAGAAGAAAAAAAGGGTTTCTGCAAGTTTTATGAAAGTAAATTTAAGACTTTAAGACTTTTTTTTAATAATTTGAATTGAATACAATGCCAATATGGTCTCTCAATGTAAGTCTTGTATTAGCATCACCACATTCTATTTGAAAATAGAATTTCCAATAGATCATAGTTTTAATTCACTTTACAGAA
>NW_015762130.1:0-612 GCF_001515625.1 Sinocyclocheilus rhinocerous
ACTAAAACTAAAATTAAAACAGGCCGCCAAAAACAACACTACTAGCAACTGCCTAAAACATCCTAGTAGCCACCTAACAATGTCATTTCAACTATCTAGAACACTCAAGCAATCATCTAGAAACACCCTTACAATGCCCTTTCGACCACCTAGACCATCCTAGACATTCTTACAATCACTTAAAAATTATCTTGTAAGCAACCAGAACACCCTAGCAACACCCTAGAAACCACCTAGCATTGCCCTTACAACTATCTAGAACAACCTAGCAATCACTTAGTAACACCTCAGTAATGATCTAGCAATGCTCTTACAACTAACCTACAACACCTTAGCAACCACCTTACAACCATCCACAATACCCTAGCAATCACCTAGCAACACCCTTACAAGTACAGTATCTAAAACACTCTAATAACAACCATCTTACAACCATCCAGAACACTCTAGCAACCACTAGCAACCACATACAATCATCTAGATCCCCCTAGCAATTGCCTAGCAACACCCTTACAACTACAGCATTTAAAACACCCTAGCAACCAACTTACAACCATTCCAAACACACTATCAACCACCCTAACAATTCCATAGCAACCACCCAGAACACCC
>NW_015762131.1:0-612 GCF_001515625.1 Sinocyclocheilus rhinocerous
ATTTATAAATATCTCATCGTTCATAAAGCATACATTTATAAAACATTCGAAACGTGTTAGTTAGACGTTCTTCTGATGTTTTTTTTATGTTACTACTTGTTTCAGAACGTTCAAAGAACATTCCAAAAATAACATTCCCATAATGTTTGCATGTTCCTTTAACGTTCGTATAACCAAGAAAAAAGCTTTTAAAACTGTACGTTTAAAGTTCTAAATGTTCTGAGAACATTCGGAAATAATATTTTCATAACTAAATGAAACGTTAGCAAAATATTCTTAGAACATGTTTTTGTTGGCTGGGGCGTTAACTGGTCTTTAATATTGTTCTTAACAAGTTAGAACAAAAGCGTTATTTATACATTGTTCATGGATCGGTTTATTTCTGAAATGTTTAATGTGGAAGGTTTTTTTTTTTAACCCTTTGACGAATACGATCTCACCGGTGCGATTAGAACGTTCAGTGTGTCACGTGACCAACTGCTAACTTCACATCCGCTTTCAGATACGAACACGCTGAGTGCTTGTCATATCACAACTATTCCGTGTTTTCAACCATATAACGCTTAATTTAGGTTTCAGACATTTAAATACACATAAGTACTAGCAAAACAA
>NW_015762132.1:0-612 GCF_001515625.1 Sinocyclocheilus rhinocerous
AGCCATCGCTGTAAGCAAGACTGATGGATCCACTTGGTGCAGCCCTTACACCGGCACGGGCTGACCCATTCTGCAGCTCGATCCTCCTTCTCCGTAGCAAAACACACCCAGCAGTGCCTGTCATCGGACAACAGATTATCAGTGACCATTAGTTCTGCTAAGCAGTCCTGTGATTCACAGCTAATGGAGAAACTCACTTCTCTGGAGGTTCATCTACACAGGCCATCTTGTCTCAGGTTCGATCCACGCTCTCCAGCTCAACCATGAGTGAGCCAGAGCAGGCTCAATGTACAACACCTGCTAATACAGACCATTAGACATGAATGCAGTACTTCAATACAAAAATGTTGGATATATCACATCACAATGTTCATTGATTCAATAACATTTCCTACTGTAAGTAAAATAAATAATTGGAGTAAAACGCATAATATGTTTAGTCTTATAATATGGTGATCAGCACCATTTATTTAACAGGGATTATAAAATAATTCACTACAATTTTTTTTATTGTTACAGTATACGACATGGTATGATACATAACATGCCAATTATATTATATTTATTCTACTAACGTCTGTCTTTGTATGAAAGATGCACAATAAATGTTTT
>NW_015762133.1:0-612 GCF_001515625.1 Sinocyclocheilus rhinocerous
AAATCTTGTGGGATTCAGTTTTATCTCTCTTCACATTCAACTTCACATTCAAACACAGTTTGTTCTTGTTAAGAAAGGTAAGGCACATTAAGCTCATTTGGAACTATATAAGTTTCAACCTAAAAATGTGAAAATTGTCCTTTACAATCCGCATGCATTTAGCATTTTCAGTCCATGGAAAGCTAAATAGTTGGCTTATTATGGGTGACTTTGACGGTTTCTGAGTTCTTTATTTGTCTCTTGTTGTATCTTGATAATATGTTAGCTGCTGTCAGTTTTTAAAGGAGTTGTAGCGTATGCAAAAAGCATCAGCTGCAGACTCGGGTTCAGCCACAGTGGTATTATGCTTCTGCCAAGAATATGTTACTCTTGCAATGAGTTGATCTACTGTGACACCACAATCTGCCACCCTTTAAACTTTCAGCATGTTGGTCAAAGACCAACCGCAGATTTAGGGGCAGTTGTCCTTTGCCCTAGTCTTTCGAGACTGGAGAATAAAGATAAACGTTAGCAAGACGTTCATATTTGTTGATATATCCTGTTCTCAGACCTAGGGCTGCACGATTGTGACAAAAATCATAATTGTCGATTATTCCCTTGAAATTGTATTTG
>NW_015762134.1:0-611 GCF_001515625.1 Sinocyclocheilus rhinocerous
TATTCATCAAAGAATGGTGAAAAAAATGCATGATGGTTTCACGGTTTCAAGTCATATTTCAAATATTAAGCAGCATAACTGTTTTCAAAATTGATTATGTGACACTGAAGACTGGAGTAATGGCAGATGAAAAGATGAAAGATGAATTTTTGCAATCACATTTTAAATATATTTTAAATTTAAAGTAAAATAGAAAAAGTTTATTTTAAATAGTAATAATATTTCACAATATTACTGTTTTAATGTATTTCACTTCTTCTTCTTTTTTTGGTGAGCATAAGAGACTTTAAATTATTATTATTTTTTTAATCTTAATGAGCCCAAATGGTAGTGTACATTAATTCAGTTTCTGAAGCTGTTAAACACTTACTCTTGGAAATAGGTGGGAACCTGTATGATGGGATCTAAGAGAGAGAGTAAAATGGTTAAAGTTGTTTGGCAGATATTAATTCTACAATTACACTACTATTAAAAATATGTCATGGAATAACAATTTTGTAACAACAAAAAGCCATTTCCTTTAAACATTTGTCTTAATGCTACAAAACTATTTGTATGCTATTCTTTCTATTATGATTTATCATAATGCACATACATGCATGCAGACACAC
>NW_015762135.1:0-612 GCF_001515625.1 Sinocyclocheilus rhinocerous
CTGTGCTGTGCAGTGTTTTCTGTTAAATCCCTTAGAAACTCCATTAATGTCCTGCTTTTTTTCCCAAAAGCAATGAATACAAAATGACTCTGTGATATTGTGACTCTGTAGAATAATGCTTAGCCCAACTGCCTTTATTTCATTGTAGGATATGTAAATTTGGGCCTTATTTTTGATTCTGGTAATTATTAACGTTGCATCACTCTGGGAACCTAGATTTCATAATATACTACATTGACTCCATACAGTTTGTTGATCATAGCAAACTCTCACTGCTAAAGCGCCATACTTCAGAGCACTCGGAGATTACATTAGTACCAAATTAGGGTTGTGTGAATAATTGTTTTTTGATTGTTTAAGGGCATTCTGACGTTGTATTTTGTCTGCTTTTGTTTGGAAATGAAATGGCAATGTTAGGGATGAGTTGGATGAGTTATAATATTTCTGTGTACATTATATAGTCGTTATATATCAAATCAACCAAATTTAGAAAGCAATTTTTTTCCCCTGAAGAAAGACAAACATAAATAGTGATGAAAGCCAAAATATTCAAGGGGTCATATGATGAATTGTCCTTTCTCTTTGGAGTGTTACAAGCTGTTCGTGAATAGA
>NW_015762136.1:0-612 GCF_001515625.1 Sinocyclocheilus rhinocerous
CACAGAAATACATTACAGTTTAACAGAGATTCACTTAGAAAACAGAAATCAAATAGTAGAGACAGGGTCAAATCACTTGTATGTTATAGTCTGTTAGATTTATCTAATAGGTCTCACATTTGAAAGCATGAGATTTGTACCTGTAATGTTTAATAATATCGAGTGTGTGTGTGTGTTTGGTTGGGTGACTGTATTCCTGCATATGTGTCTTTAATGTGTCAAACATGTGGTCTCAGGGTCATCTGGTCCCGTCGGATGAGATCACGGTGTATTACAGCAGTCAGCCGGCGGGGGAATACCTGGATAAAGTCATCCAAGCACACACGGGCTTCATCTTTGCCACGACTAAAGCTCCTCTCAAGCCCTATCCAGTGTCCCAGAATGCCAGTGTGATCGTCCAGGAGAAAACGCAGGTGACACTGATGCATGATGAACTCAGGGATTGGTCTTTATGATATTAAATCAATACCAGGTTGGTAGAGTTGTGCATATAATTCGGCCTTTGTGCAGCATAAACGTTATGCATAACACGTATAACACTGGGTAGAACAATAAAGAAGATTTTTAGCTGAAATTGTGGTCCTTGGTGATTCATGAAATGCAAGTCAGCAG
>NW_015762137.1:0-612 GCF_001515625.1 Sinocyclocheilus rhinocerous
GCAACCTTTTTATTCTGACAGTGTATGATTTATAATAAACATTAGATACAGAATAGAACATGATCAACATGAACTTTAACATTCAATTTTAAAAAATGTAATTGCACAAACTATAGGCTACAATTTCAATTTGTTTATTTTGAAATAACTCAGACACATTATGTTTTTCTGTCCTCTGATAAGAAATGTTCTGTGCCCTGTTTGAATGCAGTGGCAGCAGTGAGTTCTGTCTTCCAGCATTTCCGAGTGTTCAGATGAGCAGGAAAATAGTTATTCATCCAATTCAGTGCATATTGTTTGCATTAAATATCTTGTTAAATGAACAAAATCACAGGTAAAAAAACACCTTAGTATCAATATTTTTATTTGAGTATCGATACTTTCGATACTCACATCAGTATCGATACGCCCATCCCTAGTCGTCATATTCGAAAATGACAGAAAGCAGCGACGCGGCTCTTTTCAAGTGTAAGTACCTCAGGGATAAACATTCATTGTGGTTAAATTGCACTTGTTTAACATCATCCAAGTAAACGACTGACTTGTTGAAGGTTTAAACAATGTAACCGATGAGAGGATTTTGTGAATTGGCTGTAAAAAGATGTTTATTAC
>NW_015762138.1:0-612 GCF_001515625.1 Sinocyclocheilus rhinocerous
CACACACACACACACAGAGAGAGAATTGTGGTGTGTCAGGCAGCCCTAATTGCTAAGGAGGCAGGTCTTAAATTAGCAAGTGGTACTGAGGTCATTATCATGCGAGCCATAGCCACCCTGAATGTTTGCATACCTGTCTCCGGCTTTCTCATAAATGAGACTTTCATTAGTCTTAATTAGAATTAGCCACAGTCAGCAGGGAATGCAGGGTCTGGTGATATGATGCATGCACAATAATAAGCATCCGGCTCATTCTCCTGTTTGTGTTTGTTTCCCTTTATGCAGGGAATAGCTTTGAGACCAACCACCCCTACTTAACCCGCTACTTAATTGATTTGGTCAGAATTAATTTTCTTGAGACATTAATTAAATAGGGAAGCTCTCATTAGAGTGTGCAGTAAAGAAGATACCCCCTCACCATTCTACTTGTCTTTCTCTCTGTTGTACCAGACTCCAAAAACAAGACTTCAAGCTGAGAGAATCACATCCGATCAGCTCACATCTGCAGGAACCGGACTTTCATATCTTTCAGAGTCTGTTCTGGGAAACACATCTAATATGTCAGAGGAAAAAAATTTTTTATTTGAATAAACATCTGTCACTTTTCTTGTT
>NW_015762139.1:0-612 GCF_001515625.1 Sinocyclocheilus rhinocerous
CACGCACACACACACACAATGACCAAGACAGGCAAAATTATTTGTACAATAAAACATTAATATGTGCCATGATCAAGATTTGACATCAACATTAGAGGGAACTTTTTTTTTCAGCAAATACCAACTTCAGTTTTTTTGCTAATATTGAAGAACTTGTCTTGTAAATTCATGACTTTGTAACACTAAACGTTTACATTTACATACAGAGGCACAGGTGTTGTTCATAAAGAGAATGGAGGCAGTGATGGCTGAGGAGTTTGGAGAGGCTATATTAGAGACAGAGGTGAGTCTGGAGTCTGGAGAGGTCCAGTGGATGAGACAGGGGGTGGTGATCCAGCCAGGTCCCAGACATAAACTCACCCAGAATGGCTGCAAACGCATCTTGACCATCACTAACCTCAGCCTGTCTGATCGAGGCACTTACCGCTGTGAGACCCTCCATGACCGTACGCAGGTCAAACTCAATGTGGAGCGTAAGTGGATATATGAGCATTTTCCAATATTTGTTGCTTTAGCCTAACTAAATATAATTCTCTAAGAACTTGGCAGTCATTTCAATAGGAATATCAGTTAATTCTGGTCCTTGCCCTAACAGTTCTAAAATTGTCTATA
>NW_015762140.1:0-612 GCF_001515625.1 Sinocyclocheilus rhinocerous
CATTGCTACCGCTGTGGATCACGTAATCACTTAGCTAATGATAGAAACCGTCCTGCTACATCTGCAATTTGTAATAAATGCAAAAAACGTGGGCACTTTGCAAAAGTATGTCAATCGAAAATGAAAACCATGCAAGAAATTTCTGTGCCAGAAATGATAGTGCTTAATTTGAATGCTTCAGTGGATGATAAGATTTACTGTGAAGTTGGCATATCACAAGGTTGTTCCCACAATGTGAAACTGTTGGTGGACACGGGTTCAAGTGTGTCAGTTCTTCCACAGTCACAGCCTATAGATGCGAGCCCCTGGGTTTCACCATTAGTGGTTACAAAAAAGAAACAAGGAGGAATCTGTATGTGCGTGGACTTACGTGAGCCAAATAAAAGCATTATTGTGGATTCACACCCACTGCCGCATATGAAAGAACTGTTCGCAGAGTTGAAAGGCGCTACAGTATATTCACAGATTGACTTACAAAGTGCTTATCATCAGTTGCCCCTAGCTGTAGAAAGCAGAAACCTGACTGCGTTCCTTTCTCATGAAGGACTGTACCGCTTTACGTGGGTTCCTCCTCATTCCTCCTCACCCGCTGCATTCCAAAAAATAATGCAC
>NW_015762141.1:0-612 GCF_001515625.1 Sinocyclocheilus rhinocerous
CACTGGAGAGAGGCCTTATACATGCACTCAGTGTGGAAAGAGTTTTGCACACAGATCAAAACTTAACAGACACATGAAAATTCACACTGGAGAAAAACCCGTCACATGCACTCAGTGTGGAAAGAGTTTTACTCTAAAAGAAACCTTAGAAAAACACACAAGAGTTCACACTGGAGAAAAACCATTCACATGCACTCAGTGTGGAAAGAGTTTCACATCCAAAAGCTTTCTCCAAATCCATCTGTCTTCTCATGCTGGACTGAAGTCGTTTTTCTGTGATCAGTGTGATAAATCATTTGTTTCTCCATCAAGTTTAAGAACACACCTTAAACTTCATACTGGTGTGAAGCCTTACTTTTGCACTTTTTGTGGAAAGAGTTTTTCAAGACCGCAAACTTTAAAAGAACATGAGAGTATTCATACTGGTGTGAGACCTCATTTGTGCTTTGACTGTGGAAAGTCCTTTGTTAAACCCAACCTCTTAAAACAACACCAGAGGATTCACACTGGAGAAAAACCCTACAAGTGCTCACACTGTGGAAAGAGTTTTAATTACTCGTCATATTAAAAAAAGCATGAGATGATTCACACTGGAGAGAAGCCACACCAGTG
>NW_015762142.1:0-612 GCF_001515625.1 Sinocyclocheilus rhinocerous
ATAGGGACGGTCACAAACCAGGCCAGGAAGATGTTCCGGAAGAGATGCCAGTCCACAGCCTTCTTGGAGCGGATCCAGCCCACCGCCACCACTGAGCCCACCTGCACCAACAGCAAAGGCTAAATCAGCAGTAGCATGATACAAAAATATGAAAACAATAAAATGTGGATTTCATTTTTCAGGGTGGAACTAGGGATACAATCTTTATGGAATGTATTTTGTTATCCCTATAAAGGTTTTTTAAAGACCCCATGAAATCACAAGCATAGGTTTCTGTCCTGCTTCAATCTTCTGTTGAAACGGGAAGTTACATTGACATTTTTTTATTAAGGTCAATAGCCTTTAGTTGAAGGCACAGACATGGCTGTTTGATATCAGTAGATGGTAGGAGGACGGCTGGCATGGTCTTTCTAGCAGCACTGGATGATATAGATTATTAAGATTTATATTGAATGTTGTCAATTGATTGAAATTATATTTGGTTATTTACTATAAATGATGGTTAAACAAAAATGCTATTACAATACCTGCCTTAAAGAGATTAATTAATTGGCTTGTTCATTCATATGTGTGACCCTGGACCACAAAACCAGTCTCAAGTCGCTGGGGTAT
>NW_015762143.1:0-612 GCF_001515625.1 Sinocyclocheilus rhinocerous
CCTGCAGTGACTGTAAATGACAGAATAGGAGGAAGAGACAACGGCGAGATCTTATCAAGATTCATCAGTTATAAAATAAGACTTGCAGTCTGACTGCACTTTCTGTGGAAGAGCAAAGAAAGTCAGTAGGGCGTGACTGTATGAGTGTTTTTGTCATTATTAGATTATTATCATTAACTAAAACGAAATCTAAAACCTTAAAAAATATATTCTTGAAATAACGGTTAACTGAAATATAAGATGGTTAAACATTTTATTTCAGCTAGTAGCATTTTTCATTTTCATTTAAATGAAGTAATACTAAAACAGAAATAAGTATTAATAAAAACTTATATAGAAATGCAAAAATTATAAAAAAGTGTCAAATGGAGAATATTAAAAGCTAATTCAAATTATTAATACAAACTATATATTTAAAATAAAAAAGACAAAACAACAAATTTACTAAAACTTTAAAATGAAAATATAAAAATAAAAACTAATTTTAAAATATTAATTAAAAACTATAATAGTATATCAAGGACACCAACATAGCACTGGATGGTACACGTTTTAATACAGGCAGAGGTAGGGATATGCCGGTATCAAATTTTCATGTTGCGATTAATTACT
>NW_015762144.1:0-612 GCF_001515625.1 Sinocyclocheilus rhinocerous
AATTACATTTTAACATATATTCACATAGAAAACAGTTATTTGAAAGTGTAATAATATTTCACAATTTTAAATGCAGTTTTGGTGAGCAAAAGAGACTTATTCTAAAAAATCGTAACATTTCAAACAAAACCGGTTGTGCAGATTTCTTTAAAAGGTTCAGAACAAATGTTTTTACTGTTTAGTTTCAATAAATGTTCATTTAGAACCGGAGAAGAGGTTTTGAGCACTGAAGTTTAGAAATGTTTCCTTTAGTAGAATGAACTCTTTGTTGGAAATCTGTTTCCCATGACATGAGGTCTTTGTCGTTGGCAATATTGAAGAACCAGGATGATTGTGTCACTATTGTTAGCCAACAGCTAGAGGAACCTTGACTGGTCTCCAGCGGCTCAGTGTGTGTGTGTGTGTGTGTGTGTTTGAGAGTGAGGTCGGGGTCGAGGGATTGCTCTGCGAGACATAATTAAATCAACAATGAAAGATTTGCAGGGAGCAGCCCTTTAAAATTTAATTTTCTCCTGCAAGACTTTCCGCAGCAGGGAAGATCCCAGATAGACGCGGAGCAGAAATGTGGGTTAACCAGAGGTTAGCACTAGGAAATGACCTTCTATTTAACCC
>NW_015762145.1:0-612 GCF_001515625.1 Sinocyclocheilus rhinocerous
CCCCCCCTCCATCGGGGAAAGTGCCACCACAAATAGATTGTAAGTCTGTGGGAAACACTGCAAAATATGATATCACATTTTGCCTAGCTTTTGTAATTAAAATATGTCATCAATGAGTTATGTATTTTTTGTATTTATTCCAGCAAAATGGTTTTGGGCGACTTCTTTAATCAATCATGCTACAGATTGCTACAGATATATATTAACATCTAGACTTTGCCTTCAAACTTTAGGACATGAACTGTCCTAGTCAGTCTCTGACCCTTGGCTTTGCCTGAGTGCTTACACAAGGACTATTTGTTAATTATGCATTTTAATCAACATCACATATCATCTGCTTTATACTATGGATTAAAGCACAGTAATCAATATTAGTTCAGAAATTATGGTTCAGAAAAAACTGTTTTTAAAAACACTTGTTGTCATGCTTCATTTCAGTCCGCCACACAGCTTGAACCTACAACTGTTTTCTCTAATTTACAATTTAGGTGCACATACCTTGCAAAATTCGGTTTTGTTAAGATTTTTTATTTTTTTTTATTTTTGAAAGATAGAAAAAGAGAAATTTTAAATAAATATGGTAATTTGTCAAATATTATTATTATTTAAAAT
>NW_015762146.1:0-612 GCF_001515625.1 Sinocyclocheilus rhinocerous
ACTAACAGATAAAGGATTACGGTAAAACAGAGGGGCATTACTGTATACTGACTGAAGGACATTACTCTGGTGATCGCACCTAAGACGGTTCTAACTGCATCATGGGAAGAGGTGAGTCATAACTTCAAATAAATGTCAGTCTAATCAATAATGGAATTATAGAGTAGTAGACCTGCATTGCAAATAGCCACAATTTTCCCTTAGTAATGACCACTGTCAGCTTCATTCTGTGTGCATGTGTGTAAGCGACAGATAGAACACACACACACACACACATACAGAGAGAGAGAAATAGAGAGAATGACCTCTGGAGGCGAAGAGAATGAGGGCTGGAGAAACAAACGATCAGAGTTTGAGAACTATAAAGCGAGAGAGGGAAAAATGGAGGATGAGAAAGGAGGGAAAAATGAAGATGAGAAAACGAAGGAGAGAGAAAGAGTCAGTGTGGCTATCGGTGCCTGCAGGGTGCGGCGTGAACTTTTGAACCCAGGTCATTTTAAGAGAAGTGGGTGGCACTTAAGGACACTCCCGTTTCAGACCTCCTCTTTCAATTCATTAGCACCAGGGAACGAGGGAGCGGATGGAGGGAGGGAGGTCAGGGAAAGGAGGGGC
>NW_015762147.1:0-612 GCF_001515625.1 Sinocyclocheilus rhinocerous
CTCCCCCACCCCGCCTGTGCACTACATCCCTGACCTTACCTCAGAACCAGACTCCATATCAAAACCACTTTTGTCCAGAAAAAGAGTACCACAAGAAAAAGTCACATCGCAGTCATTTACTACTTTCTGACCTCAGGAACAGGATCACGGAAAGTTCAAGAACAGATTTGGGCCTGTTAAGGGTGAATTTTCAGCTGACGTGGGAGGAAAAAAACATCTTCCTCGTCTCACTTCAGCTGAAGTAAAAGCCCCAGCCCTTTGACAAGGTGCTTTTTGCCATTTACTCCCTCTGATGCCATCACTATTTCCAAGCTCAGCCTCTCTCCTCTAAGAAAAAGAACAATAACAACAACTGGAACAGTAAAATGGCAAAAGGAAAAAGAAATGCAACAAAGGTAATATGGTGATCTCTGGAGAGGAACGGTATTTAGAATATCAAACAGCATCGAGATACCTTAATACAGCTTGTGCACGCTTTGCTACTTCTATGAGCATAACAAGCTGAGGTGAGATTGCATGTGAAAGCGAGGGGAGGAGAAGGGAGAAAGAGACACAGAGACAAAAACTGATAAAAGAGACAAAAGCGTTTGGCTTGAACTCGCAAACAGTGCT
>NW_015762148.1:0-612 GCF_001515625.1 Sinocyclocheilus rhinocerous
AAAGGGCCAGGTCTCGTCTCTTCAGCCGTTAACACTGGAGTACTCCTGACAGCACTTCACAAAAACCCTACAATACGCTCTTTCCTCACAAACAGGAGTCTTCATCGTTCACACATAAAGCCGTATTTTAAAACAAACAGTGGTGTAACCCTAATGAGAGAAATAGTGTCTGTTTGCCTGAGTGGTTTAAACTCACAAACACTTTTTTAAACAGACAAGAATCTCATAGGAATGAAGAATACAAATGAGATCTCTTTAATTTCTCAATTGCTTCCCTAAAATAGCAATGAGATTAAAAGGAGATGTCTGCATAAATCTCTCCCTTCTAATATCTCAGAATAAGAAATCTCTACGGAAGCCTGTTTCAGCCTCAGAGTAAATAATAAAGCAAGTATTTGTATGAACATTCAATTAGAAAAAAGTCATTATGAGATATAGAGTCGGAATTATGAGAAATGAAGTTGCAGTTGGGAGAAAGTTAGATTGTGAGAGAGCGCAATTACGAAAAAGAAAGTTGCACTTGTGCGATACAAAGATGCAAATGTAAGATATTATGGAAGCCGATTTCCAACACAGGATTAAAAAAATTAATAATAAAAAAAGTCATTGCAA
>NW_015762149.1:0-612 GCF_001515625.1 Sinocyclocheilus rhinocerous
CAGAACATTTCAACCCAAATATTCAGATGTGTGCAGCGCATTTTAAGCGAGGCTCAGACATAATCAAAGTCAAGGTCCATTTAAGACGGCTGTTTGAAGCAATGGGCAGGAGAGGTGAGTGGAGGCGGCTGTCTGTTCTGGTGCACCGGGGCGATAGCAGTATAACAGCCTGAGGAGATGAGAATAGAGGGTTTCAGTAGCAGTGGTTAAAGGCAGAGCCAGTGCCTCCGAGTCAGCACAGGACTTGAATCACAAACACTCTGATACTGAAAGGAGAACCAATGATAAGTTGTTTATTATTTTAGGCTTTTTTGACACTTTTATTGATGGGTATAAAAGGGAAAGAATAGGAAATAGAGAAGGGAATGGGATCAGGAAATGATGCAAGTACTGTATGACTCACATTGCACTAGGGATCGTCATGAGTAGGCTACTTGTGTCATTAGTGATCAATAACTATCAATCAAACGTCATAATATTTTACATCCAGCTATGATATGTGAAGGTGCCAAAATGGAGCCTAATTTTATATTTTGATTAATGGCTACGTTCACATTGTCAATTTTGGGGATTGACAACCGCATTTTCTTTACAGGTGTGAGTCTCGAAATG
>NW_015762150.1:0-612 GCF_001515625.1 Sinocyclocheilus rhinocerous
TATCATAGCTTGCACAAAAACATTAACAGCACAACTGTTTTCAACATTGATAATAATACAAATGTTTAAGCACCAAATCAATGTAATAGAATGATTTCTAAAGGATGATGTGACAGACTGGAGTAATAACTGCTGAAAATTCAGCTTTACCATCACAGGAATAAATATTAAATTTTAAAAATATTAGAATAGAAAACTATAAATTGTTATAATATATCACAATGTTACAGATTTAACTGTATTTTTGATCACGTATATGCAGTCTTGGTGAGCATAAGAGACGTTAAAAATCTTACCAACCATAAACTTTGGACAGCAGTTTTATAATAAAAGTCATACACATAAAATGCCATTTAAAGTTTACATCAGCTGGAACCGACAGTGTTAAATAGCAGTTGATCTGCATAGTCTGGGTCCTGTTGTTTTCAAAATTAATATTTTCATTGTATTCTTTCAAATATAAGAAAAATGGACATTACAATGGAAATTTACCCAAATACTGATAATTAATATTGTAAAATCGAGAGCTTATGACTTGCAATCAAATTGAAGCAGGAAGTATATATCGATACTAGGGATATGCCGGTATCAAATTTTCATGTTGCGATTAAT
>NW_015762151.1:0-612 GCF_001515625.1 Sinocyclocheilus rhinocerous
CTAGTTACCGCTGCTGCATGACTGTTTCTAATACAACGGCTGAGGAAACTGGTCATTTTTCTCTCTTCTGACCAACATGACCACCGATTTTTTTTTCCTCTTTTGGAAAGTTTATGGTGGAATAGAAACACTATCATGTATTATTTATTTTGCAGTTGGAACAAATGGGAATATAAAACAAACAAACATTTGTTGTAGTTTCCCTTTACTAATATTGAAGTTCACACTATGATGACTTCCACTTTAATGCATGTGAAAAAGGTCCATGCATTAATTACTAATCTATCTAAAAAAAAACGCTTAGATTTGGGGTGAAAAAATATTAAGTGTCATGTAAATGGCCCATTTAAGAGTAGACTATCATTTTAAAACCGTTTCAGAATATGATTTGACGATGATTCACATGCTCAGTGCTTCTCTGAACTCAACATACAGTCAAAATATTGTGCGTCTGGCCTTCGCTCGCTCAACCCCTCATCTGGTAACACTTGCCTCAGTGAGCTCTCTTCCCCCGTCCGGCCCCTTCCCCCTCTCCTGTCTTTATCCGTCTTTCTCCTGCTCTCTGGCTGTTTAACAACAGCCACGGCGAGTGCAGGAATGTCTGCGGCTTGA
>NW_015762152.1:0-611 GCF_001515625.1 Sinocyclocheilus rhinocerous
TCCAGCTCCGGACACAAACAGCACCGCCGACGCAGCACCAGCAAGGCCCGGCCCCGCTGTCGGGTGGCGCGCCCCTGGCCCACGAGTTCCCATGGATGAAAGAGAAAAAATCTTCCAAGAAGTGCCCCAAGCTCGGAGCCACTGCTGCTGCTGCTGCTGCAGTAGCAGCCTCCCCATCTCAGGCATCCTCCGGATACACAACCGCGGGACTGGAGTCCCCGACAGGTACGTTTATCAAAGCAGTGAACGCATTTGTTGTGCATTTTGGACATTTCCCCTGAATGATTCGTGACTCGAATAGAAGTCAATCTAGCTAAATCTCTAAAGAATTTAATTGTCTGTTATTATAACCTAATTATTAGTGTGATTTCACACAAATGCCCTTTCGAAATTGTTCTTTGTCCTATTTGTATGTGATGGACGGCATAACCTGCTTTGGATAGGCTTGTATTCGAGCTCTCTGTATTTAGGGATAATATTTAGGAATAATTGTGTAATTTCATCTGATGTCTATACATTTCAAGCACCATTAAGCATGCATAAGTGTTGTGCAATATATATATATATATATATATATATTTAAAATCCCGTTCCAGTAATGTTATAAAAAA
>NW_015762153.1:0-612 GCF_001515625.1 Sinocyclocheilus rhinocerous
AAGCAAATGTATGCCCAACAATATTTCAAACCCCAGAAAGAGAAACTTATGTATACAGAAATCAACATGATGTGAACATTCAATTATGAATTTTGTGAAAGTTAAATCCTGTTTAGCCAAAGTGGGTTAATTATGTGGTACATTGTTGGCTAAACAGTCTTTATCTATGTAAACAATATCAGAGAGATGCCAGGACATGTTTGCTTTACATTGCCTATTATGGCTTGAATTTGCATGGGGCCTAAGTCCGAACCTTGAGGCACACCTCTCCTATATTTACAACAGCAATACTGTTGATTTTTTGTTCTCATAACACATTCACTAGAATCAAGATCAGAAAATATTTAGATTTTTTAGTTATAAGTACATAAATATACAAATAATTATTTGCCAAACAGACAGGAACAATGTGTATGTGTAGCCTAAAGTATTATTTATTAAATATTCTGACTTGAAGTGGAGGCTCTAGAAACACCTACACAAGGTTAAGCAATGAGGCCAAGCAACTTTACATAATGTTCATTTTAGAAACAGGATTATAACTTTCACAAATCATTGTACCAAAATGTTAACTCACCGTCTGCATACACATGAGAAAGCAGCAACAAAAAA
>NW_015762154.1:0-612 GCF_001515625.1 Sinocyclocheilus rhinocerous
GGTGGTCACAAGAAGTAAAACCATGGTCCTCATTACCATGGTTAGGAAATATGTTTTTTTTTATAAACATTAAGTAATAATAAACAATGACATTTGTAATAATAATAATAACAATAAAAAATAAACATGTAGAAACTACAAAAACAACTTCTATAAAAGTCTCCAATATTTCATATAAATAATAACAGTAACATTTATAATAAATACATTTCTGCCAAAACACCTTAGGCTATTTGTACAGTGTTAATAACTGCAAGTTAAATGATGGTGCTGAATTGGCAAACTTGTAATTATTCCAGTTTACCTCGTCATGCAGTTCACATGTTCGTGGCTGTTTTTAGCAGCATCACTACAGAACCTTCAATGATCTCATATCACACAACTGTGTACCACAATTCTGTGTCACATCTGAATGGATCAAGCGACCTGCACTGTTTATGGCTTTACATGGTGACTGATCCCGGTCTGCTTTTGTGCACGGCTGGCAGATGACCAGGTCGTGCCACTTCACACTTTTTTGGAGTATTTGCTTTTTGCTGTTTCTCATGCGCTGTAATTTAAAACCTCTGGGCCCTGTGCACTTTGTCATTCTTTTCCCCCCATGAGCGACGC
>NW_015762155.1:0-612 GCF_001515625.1 Sinocyclocheilus rhinocerous
TATGCCTATATCTCTGCTCTTTCATCATTCTTTTTAAAGTTCTCCATTAATTCAAAGTGATTAAAGCCAGCCTCTAATGGATGCATATTTGGTTCAAAGTCTATCTCACAGCAGTGATTCTGATGCAAAGCTTGTTGTCGTGATTGTAATTGCATCACCAGTGTAGCAGGCAACTATAAAACCTTTTGGGATATACATTGCGCTTCAAATTTGTTTTCATCATCTTAAAGTGAACCAGCCTATTAAATACAGTGAATTAAAGGGCATAATAATTCTACGAGCAGACAATACACAAGGCCATGAGTTCAGGCCGTCTTATTCTTCTAGTCCAAACTCATATTGTATTATTAGCCATACTATAATAATTTCTCTGTGTAATTAGGACAGGCAATATTTCTGGCCTGCTTTTAAGGTGAAACATGACCGTGTGCCCTACAATTCAATAGCACAAAGGAAAAAGTATGTGTGTGTGTGATGGAAACATAGACAATGACTCATCTCTAAAATAAATCTAGTATTAAACCAACCTGGTCTCATAAAAATACGTACCTCTGGGTATTTTTCTGCAGCACCGTTTTTACGTACCTTACTGCATGTTTTGCCGCCGTTTCA
>NW_015762156.1:0-612 GCF_001515625.1 Sinocyclocheilus rhinocerous
GACCACTGCCCACCTCGCTAACAAGGCCTACGCAGCGGACGGTGAAGAGGCTTCAGCGCTGCATGCCATGGCGGTGCTGCAGGTGTTTCAGGTGAAGCTCCTGCAGACGGACGCCGTTAATGACCTGCATGCGGTGACGGACTTCGCTTTGATAGCCACGAAGCGTGCTGATCAGGCGATCGGTAAGGCGATGGGCTTTATGGTCATCCTTCAGAGTCACCTATGGTTGAAACTAGCTGACCTCAAGGACGCGGACCGTAAAGTTCTCCTTAATGCCCCGGTGACTCTCTCCGGTCTCTTTGCTGATGCCTTGGAGTCCATCATTTAGTGCTTCGCGGAGGCTCAGAAGCACGCCAAAGCGATGAGCCACATGATGACGAGGCGCGATTTCCAGCAGCAGACCGCAAGATTCCAGTCTTCTTGGGCGCACGGTCCAGCGCAGAGGAGGGAGACCAGGCCCGCAGCTGCTACCGCGACCGCTGCTGCCCTTCACCAGGAGCAGGATGTGTGGAGGAAGGTGTGGAGACCCGGGAAGAGGCGCCACGGCCAGCGGAGGAGCCCATGCCGCGACTCCCGCCCGCCGTCAGCTGCCAAGCCATCGTCCTGACAGCC
>NW_015762157.1:0-612 GCF_001515625.1 Sinocyclocheilus rhinocerous
AAATAATGATCTTTAAAATAGCATCATATGACCCCTTTAAGATTGATGTGGTTTGAAATTGGTAAAATGTGCTTGGAAATAAATATGACCAGAATATCAACATGCCTAATAATTATACACACACTGTACAGACAACACAGAAATGATCAGATAGTGCTGCATCCTTAATGACAACAGATTAAATGTTTAGACGCTTACTGATAAGTAAATGTATAAAGTTATTGTGTGTGGCTCCATGTACATGCTGAGTCAAATCCAAATTGTTTAAAACAGTTTTGAGTTCTTGTGCAGAATTGATTCTAGCATTGTCTATGTGAATATTAAAATGCTGATAACAGGCCAGAGAGAATTTAGAGGCCAGTGCATAATGATAAATATAATATGTGGAGCACCCATTAGCACAATACTCAGGTATTCCAAGGACAAGTAATTACCATTAACTAAAATTGATTTATTTTTAAGTGAGAGGATGTTTAAAAGTGCAAATTTAACAGTATAATTTATTATTGTTTAGTGATGTTTATTAATGACATAAACGAATGTTACTCCATGTTGTACACAATAATTTTTTTTTTTTTTTTTGCCACTACAAACAAGCATTTTGGAAGGAAA
>NW_015762158.1:0-612 GCF_001515625.1 Sinocyclocheilus rhinocerous
TCCGTGTGTGTTTGATGTTTTGGGTGTGGTTCAGGTGAGTTCTCCGGGGAAGGCGTTAAACCTGTATCCCTCTAACGAGTACGAGGTGTTACCGAACGGCTGTGAAGCGCACTGGGAAGTGGTGGAGCGGATTCTCTTCATCTACGCCAAACTCAACCCGGGCATCGCTTACGTTCAGGGCATGAATGAGATCGTGGGTCCCATTTACTACACCTTCGCCACAGACCCCAGCAGCCAGTGGAAGGGTGAGGCTTTGACTGCTGTCTGTAGTGACGCCCTGTAAGGGAACGAGCACGCGTATCATCACTGTCCCTGTTAGACCGATGCGACTGGGTGATTTAATGGTGAATCTCTCTGTTAATACAATAAATGCATTGTGTTACAAAGAATAACATTATGGATCGTGAGATAATAAGTTGTAGTAAAATGCGTCTGAACAGCACGATCACCCAAAGCGCTCACAGATCTGATTGATCAATAATGAAATCTGCTGTTGTTTTCTGATGGAGTGTATCAATGAGTGGCTGCAGCCTGTTATGAATGAGACACAGACACGTTCATCAAACACTGTTCTTCTGTCTGTAGAGCACGCGGAGGCCGACACGTTCTTCT
>NW_015762159.1:0-612 GCF_001515625.1 Sinocyclocheilus rhinocerous
TCAACACTGCAAAAACACGTTGAGGGTATTTAGCGCTTGGCTAAGCACTCCATCAGGGATTCCATGACTAACAATTTGACCCCCAATGTCGCCCATGCTACTAATAATAATAATAATGAGCCATATTGAATTTGTATTTACAACAGTAAGTTTATGTCTGCTTTAAGTGAAAGTACAGATACTGAGTGGAAAATTTTACTCTGTTAAAAGTACAAGTATCTGGCCAAAAACAGAAAATAAGTCAAAATGCCCATTTTTGGTGAGTATCCTTGTAAGCACATTCTTAATAATAAGTATATCAACGTGAACAGTTGGAAGAAAATATGTGATCCATGCATTTGGTCTTTAAAGTGGCAGCAGATTATTATATCTGCTGCTGTCATGAGTCATTAATGTTAATTAAGGAACAAAAGAAAAAGAGAAAGTCACTGGTTAAATCTGCTCTACACGGAATAACCTACCTAGCTTTAATAAGGATTAATTATATAATGATTAAGTATATTAAATGTATACATTATATTCTTTACCTTGAATACTGTTAGACCTACCTGAAAAACTTAAAGCACTGTGTGTACTTAACATGAACATTTGTTCTGTTGTATATATATATAT
>NW_015762160.1:0-612 GCF_001515625.1 Sinocyclocheilus rhinocerous
TTCAGTCATTTAGTGAACAAGTGTCAAGTAAATAAATCAATAATTTCACACAGAGAGATATGCATTCCTTAATGCTCATAGTCTATAATTGTGATTGTTAAGGACCCACCATGTAATGAAGCAATGCTGGGCTAAACAAATTATTATTATACTGTATAAAACACACTACATAGTGGAGAAGGGTCATAAATGACATCAGTACCTTGGAGTACATTATAACATATAACATAAAAGTACATGAATATGGTAATCATTCATTATCACTGTAAACGGCTGCATCAATAACACAATTGTGGCCTTTTGATATCTCTGTATAACTAATAAATGGATATCTTGACAACAAATGAACAGCCTTTAGTGAGAGCTGTCAATACATTCAACAATTCAACAGCAAGTATTAATATTTAATCATTTCATTTTTCATTTTTCATTTCCATCACTGTTTTGTAGAAAAATAAATAAGTAAAAAATATAAACTAATAATGTTTATTATTTTATAAGAATATATATTCGTCTAAATATATTTTAGCTCTTATGAATATAATAGCTTATAAATAGCTTTCTCCATACTTGTCAAGCATCTGCTAAATAAATAAATGTAAAAAACTACTT
>NW_015762161.1:0-612 GCF_001515625.1 Sinocyclocheilus rhinocerous
TTTTAGGTTTCAGGGTTAGGTTTATGGGCAGGAATATAGTTAGATAATTGAAAGTGTTATTAGCTTAGTATTAAGTGCAAAAGAAGTCAAGGGAAAGTCAATGTGAGTGTGCAAATCGGCCCCTTTGGCCACGGTTTAAATTGCGCAATCATCCAATTTATTGCATTTTCAGACCATCTGTTTTTACATAATTTATTACATCAGAAAGCAGCTCTCTCTCCTCTTCCTTCTTTTCTCAGATGAGAGTTTTTTTGCTCTTTTTTATTTTTATTTTTTCTGGAAAAAAACTGGCCCTTTGCTAAGCTTTGCCCCCCTTACTGTTAACTAGAGATTTGTGTGAACAGAGTGGGTTATTTTTCTGCAAAATAAAGTCATAAATACTTTGTATATTATTCTTACATGGGTTGGAGTGAATTTTGACATTGCAAAGCATTTTATGTGTGGTTTTTCTTTCATTTTAACAAGAAATGGTTAAATTATACAGTAACATGATTAAAAACAGAGCCATAATCAAGGCAAACACTACTCAGAGTCAACTGAAAGGAGAAAAGAATCATTTGAAAGAAATAATAACTGATATTTAAACAATAGTCCATAAAAATGTGTCTACAA
>NW_015762162.1:0-612 GCF_001515625.1 Sinocyclocheilus rhinocerous
ATCGCTTACCCCACCTTTAACATCCAACAGGCCTAACTTTTGATTTAACTTAAAACAATCTTCATATAAACCCATTATAATAAATGACACATTTAGGCGGGTCTTTAATATATTGTGTTGTATATAGTATTATTGTAATAAAGTGATGTTTCTGTCTTTGTGAATATTAGCTCTGTCTGTTTGAATGAGAGCTGTCAGTCCATTTTTCCTAGAAAATTCCTAGTTTAAACTTTTCAATATTTTCAGGAAGGGAGATAAAGGACGCTGCTTTAATTGCCTTAATTATTTTTAATGCATAAAACAGAAAATTTTAATCACAGGATTAAGCATGCTATTTTTGACCTTATTTAATAACCCTTATTTAAATGTCATTTACCATATTTATTTAGGTAAAAGTATTTTTGAGTCATGAATACCATTTGAACTTAACCCTTAACTGCCATTGTCATAAAAAATATTTTTGTTACCTTGTGACCTTGACTTTTCTCAAATATAAATAATATTTTAAAATAAAAATTTCATAATTTCACTACTTATTCATTTTAAGACAAATAAAAACTAAATTAAAAACAAAAAAGACTATACCACATGAATTAATTCATTATTATTATT
>NW_015762163.1:0-612 GCF_001515625.1 Sinocyclocheilus rhinocerous
TTTTTTTTTCTTGTTTTAAGCAAAAACTCATTTAATTTTGATACATTTGTCAGGAGACAAGATATAACATCTTAAATCATTTGACTTCTCAAGTACATGTGTCTTTATGTTGATCTGTATCAGTAATCTATATGTTGACTATGCTGGAAAGCTTGGCACTATAGAGGTCTGAAACAGAGTTCAATGAACATTAACAGTTATTGAAATTTTAATCACAGAGTCAGGAAGTGAAATTGCAGAGGTTAGGACAATGTGGGTGCACCTGTGCTGTAAGAACCGTTGCTATAATCATGACTAATAAGATCATGTTCCCTTCACTGCCAACAGTGAGTGACTCACATGCGTCCTTCAATCCCTTGTGTTTTCACTGTGTGAGAGGTAAAGAAATACAGAGAGAAAGACAGAAAGAGATGAATACTAAATGAATGGCACTTTTACAGTCTGTCTAAATAATGAAGGGCTGAAAGGTTCTCACAAAACAGTAGTTTATTCTGGTGAAGAACTGCCCACTTAGACTAAAAAAGCTCATCCTATTTGTCTTTTTAATTCAATTTCATTATATATAATAAATCAAGTTTTTTTCATCAATTCATATTTATTAACATTTTGTAT
>NW_015762164.1:0-612 GCF_001515625.1 Sinocyclocheilus rhinocerous
TCGCGTTACTTGTAATGCGTTACTACCCCCCAACACTGTGGAGGAATATGGTCTGGAACAGGTTAAAACTTTTATATACTTCAATATCTCTTCAAGGTCAATATTTAATTTCCATTTTTAGTTATACCCAATCAGAACTCTTTGCTTTTGTCTTTCATACCGGTTGACATCTACGTCCCAAAGCTTTCTCTAAAAACATTATATTCCCTGAGCGATATTTTGACGGGAATGCAAGTGACTGACATGTTCACAGATAAGGCCAACTTCACAGGAATTTCAGAAGATGTTCATGTTACAGGTAAAGAAATAAACTTTACTAATTAAAATAAAAAGTGACTTCTTAAAGGGATAGTTCACCCAAAAATGAAAATTCTGTGAAAATTAATGTGAAATTCATAGAGCATATTCTATATACATTCACTTTGATTTGAAATGGACTCTGTGATTTTCTTTCAGGTTAAACATCAAGCCGCTTTTGATGTAGATGAGGAGGGAATAGAAAGACCAGACTTTAGGATAGATTTCTCCAGGAGAAAACTACCAGTTTAAAGATCTGATCGCCCATTCATGATTGTTATTGTCGACCCGATAAATGACAACAACCTTTATACT
>NW_015762165.1:0-612 GCF_001515625.1 Sinocyclocheilus rhinocerous
TGTATCGTGAAAAGCGCTGTACAAATAAACTTGAATTGAATTGAGGGTCATGAATGAAATAACGCTTTATTAGAATACTTTGAAGAATTAATAAAAAAGCATCATAATAAATGTCAAGAAAATACATTTTTACTGTTTTATTTTGTTTATTTCATTTAGATTATTTTTTATTTTACAATCAATTTTTATGATTTTTATCATTTTTAAAGTGTTTTATTTTAAAATTATTTTATTTAATTTTTAAGTTTTTATGATTTTATTAACTTTTAGTAAATTTTTTATTTTGATTGCTTTCATTTAAAAATTATTTATTTATTTAAATTCAGCATTTTCATGATTTTTTTAAATATTTACTAAGTGTTTTATTTTGATTGCTTTTTATTTTAAAATCAATCATATATAAAATCACTTGTCATTTTACATTTTTTATAATTTTATTCTTTTTAAAATTGTTGGGTCAGTAAGATTTGTTTTAAGGAAACTAACATTTTTATTCATCAAGGATGCATTAAATTGATCAAAAGCGACAGTACAGACGTTTATAATGTTACAGAAGATTTCCATTTAAAATAAGTGCTGTTCTTTTGAACTTTCTATTCATCTGTGAATCCT
>NW_015762166.1:0-612 GCF_001515625.1 Sinocyclocheilus rhinocerous
ATATATATAGAGTTAATTAAGAAGGGACAGAGAGAACCAGGCTTGATCAGGTCCAAAGATGGGCAGGTCCATGCAGACTCAAAGAATAATGGACACGGCAACATATTATGGCTTGTAAGTGTATATATACACACCTGAAAATAACCAAAGTCTTCAGGGTTTTTTGAAAATTACAGGTGTATTTTATATGCATTGGAGCTTTGGACTTTGCATAGTAAATATTAAAATATGTCTAAAGTTTTATTTTTAAAAAGCAAGAAAAATTTATTTTCTGTTATACATCTATTATTTAATGCTGTAAATAGACTGCACAGCATTTGCATATACCGCCACTTAACCACACGGATGCAATTAAGTTGTTTTGTGTAAAAGAGCAGACAGCTTCCCTTTAACTCATCCCATCACTATCAAAGTAGGAGGATGTGGCTTGGGATTTGGTATGTCTTAGCCAGTTAGCTGAACTGAATATTAGCCTCGCAGGGAATACGGGAACAATTAAACCGACAATCATTGTTTTGTCTACTGGCGCTGTGCTTGTCGTTCTTCTAAGCAAATAACTCAAAATGTTTAAAAAGGGGTCATATGATGCGATTTCATTTTTTCCTTTCTCTT
>NW_015762167.1:0-612 GCF_001515625.1 Sinocyclocheilus rhinocerous
ATTTTTCAGGATTCACAGATGAATAGAAAGTTCAAAAGAACATGTTTTTCCCTAAAATGATAAATGTCTTTACTCTCACTTTTGATCAATTTAAATGCGTCCATATTATTAAAAGTATTAATTAATTCTATTTTTAAATCTTGTTGACCCTAATCTTTTGATTACTAGTTTATGCCTTGTAGGACTGTTTTCTTGCTCGAGTGTGTTGTTCAGAAAGCATGGTGGGAGAGTGTGTTGGTTGCTGTGAACGCTGACTCTCAGGATTGTGGGTAATGTTGTTTTCTGTGCGCTGATCTGCTCTCTGTCCATCACTGCAGGGTACGATACACCCCTTCCGCAGAACTCACCACTCCGTCCTGGGCAGGTTTGTGCAGGAGTTGAGTTTGGTGACGTCTGACAGACGGGTGAGTCTTCACTCCACTCAGGAAAACAACACAGCAGTGATTTAAAAAGAAAGGAGAAAAATAACACGTTTAATATCAAAGACATAAACTCCCTGATTTTGCATTCTTGCATACTGTTGATGCAAGTTTTGACAAGCATTTTTTGATTATGATATAGGGTTGGGAATCCAAAATCAATTCCAATTCCAGAATGGGATACTTAAGGTCA
>NW_015762168.1:0-612 GCF_001515625.1 Sinocyclocheilus rhinocerous
TGACATGCCCTTTAAATAATATTTTGAATATTTTTGAAAAATTGTTATAATAAAATATTTAAATAAATTTGCAACGGTATGCAAATTTACACAGAATTAAACATAATTTATAATTTGTGTGTGTGTTTCTTCAATATAATTGCATTTTGAAAGGGTTTTGGCAAATACTCTTTAAATAATGGTTTGAATATATTTTATAATATTTTATTTCAAATGTTTATTATATGTAAATATTTTTGGCTCATTTGCAAAATGCAATTTTCTGAATTAACTTTTTTTTTGCCATATGCAAATCTAATCAACAGATTTTTCCTCAGAATAAGCTCAGAAAATGTGAAAATGTTACATTCTGTGCGGGTCTGAAAAATGAACTTGCAGACGGTTTTGCATTTTAACAGGTTATGCTCATTCGACTCATGTGTGACTCAAACACTAATGCATTTACAGGAATCTACAAGATGTTTTCATTTGTGTAGGATGCGGAAACAAAATTAGCATTGATTTCATTGTACTTCAGGAACAGCTGCAGGAGTAAAAATATGAATGGGGCTTTCAGTAAAAGCTTGAATGATTTTTTTTTTTTTTTACTTACCATTCGTGTATTGTGTTTTA
>NW_015762169.1:0-612 GCF_001515625.1 Sinocyclocheilus rhinocerous
AATGGCCTACTTGAATGTTGGTGTGACTGATAGGTGCATCAATCATAAGGGCGTTAATACTCAGAAGACACTGGAACTTTAGAAAAGTAGGCCAAGGATTGGCATTGCAGTTGGCATTTTTGGTTTATGTGTGCAGCGAAGCTAAAAGCTCCTGCACACCTGCAAATGTGGATTAATTTCTGTCGCTGAATACATAACAGATGTGCATTTCTTTATAAAACAGGCAGGTTTTGGATGCTAATTAGTCAGTACAACATTACAGCAGTCACCATGTGCAAAGCTTATTTTATTTTTTTGGCTTAATAGCATAATTGTATTTTTATGGTGCCTGTAATTCAACTTTGAAAAGTATGTGTAATTTAAACGTAATTTGCTCTAATAGGCATACCATCCAAAAAAATGACAAGCATTTGCATCAGTAACAACATCTTTGCTTCCCACACAATGTGCTTAACAATCTCTTCTTTTCAAAACAGGCTCTTGGCTCATGGCAGTAAATGGCAGGCTCTTGGCTCATCTTGTGTAAAAAAAGATTTCAGGGGGCTGATCTTTAATGAGATCCCCTCCGCCGGCGCTGATATGATGTCAGTAGGTGCATCAGCGGCGTTTTTT
>NW_015762170.1:0-612 GCF_001515625.1 Sinocyclocheilus rhinocerous
CGCTCCGTTCCCACGGCTCTCGGCCCCGCCCCTCTCGTCACAGAGTGATTTAGCGAACAAGCTCCAGGCCTGCAAAAACAACGGATCTAAAGAACAGAGATAATGTGACTCAATCAATCTCTGTCTGAGACCAGATGTGCAGTGTAACTTTGACCATTTTCAGCATAAATTGATAATCAGATAAACACAAACGGACAGATTTACAATGACACGTCTGAGCGGGAGGCTCAGCAGATCTACACCGCGTGACTTTTATGGACCTCAGGAAATTCCTCCCATCTTTCTCTATGCCTCCCTGAGGAAACGCACCCTCTTCTTAACAAAGAAACGCAGAAGTCACATAGACAATCTCAAAAGGACAATCATTTGAAGTACAAAGGGCAACTATACTCCCAAATAATACACGTTATGTCGTATATATGCTCGATGTGTTTCATGTAATCGATGGAGTTTAATCAATGCTTTATAACCCGTTTTAGTAGATAAAATGTATTAATGTGTATGCCAGATACCTGATATTTGATGTTGAACGAGAGCTTGTTTTATTTACAAAATGTTGATGTGAATGAAATGTAGCGAATCAGCTCATTCATGGGGAAATATGAATAATTA
>NW_015762171.1:0-612 GCF_001515625.1 Sinocyclocheilus rhinocerous
ATTAACCTTTGATAGCTGTTGTTACTACAATATTTAATGCACTTGTGTGCTGCGTTTAATTAGTCTTATAATCCAGATTACATTTATTAGTGGACTATTATTTGAACATCCATTTTTCTTTACCAATGTAATACAGAATTTACAGGATTACTCTTCAATAGTTCCCTCCCTCCCCCACAACACAAACACTCAAAAAAATGGTGTAGAAACAATTGTCATGCAGAAATTGCTAGTAAACACAGTTACAAAGAAACTGCAAGTAACACATTGAATTAAATATGAAATTTTGAAGTAGAAAACCTTAAATAGAATTTCCTCAAAAATGTTTGTTTTATTTACCATTTCCTTGTAAATCATTTTAACTGCTATGCATTTATGTATAAAGTATGAACTATCGAAGTGATTTACAGTGATTTATTTTCATTCATTTAATTATGTTATTGCTAATTTAAAATAATTAAGTCATGTAAGAATTATAATTCTCTCATGTCATTACCAATATAAATGTTCATTAACACTGTACTATTTTAGGCATTCGTTTTAGCAGTATGTTCTGGTGTTTTTGTAAAAGTTTAATTTTCTTCTCCAGGCCCTGACACCTCAACTGCTGAC
>NW_015762172.1:0-612 GCF_001515625.1 Sinocyclocheilus rhinocerous
TCTCTCTCTCTCTCTATCTCATTTCCCTTGCTTTGTCCTTGTCTGTCTAGAGATTTCATTAGTTGGTTCTTTTCTTTAAGGACTGTCTCCATGTGAATGAATGTTTGTCTCTCACAGTGACTGACTAGTTAATATCTGTCTTGTTTTCGGGTCGCCTCTTTTGTACCCCGTTTCTCTCTTCTTTGCATATGCATCTCTATAGTTAATTTGGTCATCGTGGAGATGTAAAACTCTCCCATGGAGTTCTTGTGCAAATTTTACCACTTTCATTTGGTGCTGTTGGTTGCTACAGGCTTCTGTCAAACCCACTAGTTGCTGGTGCCATTAAAAAAGGCCTGCAACTATGGCCATAAGACAGCTGCGCTAGGGCTGTGACGATAAATCGATGCAGAATCTATTCGTGGATCGATTCTGAGATCTTACGAATGCATTGCGATTCTCTCTGGAATCGATTCTGAGCAGATAGATGGCGCTCTACTGTAGTTTTTATCCGCACACTCAAATGCTCATGAAGAAGACCGCTTGTGCGTTCGGCTGAGTCGTGTAACTTCACCTCGGCTCAGAATACTTTTATGACGCGAGATTAATGTAAACACAGCCCACTGTGAACAC
>NW_015762173.1:0-612 GCF_001515625.1 Sinocyclocheilus rhinocerous
AACAAAGAGGAAAGCAGAGTGCAGAGAGATGGTGTCAGAAGTGAGCAGACAACATGTAGCCCGTTGCCTCTCTTATCACTTAATCGTCAAAAGGAGTTAAAATGCCAGTAGACATAATGAGGTTGAATAGAGGGAGCGTGAACACTGCTTTTTTCCCCGTAGCTCTTTCCTTCCCTCTCCTTTGAGTGGGTTTTCTGTTGTGCAACATAAAGATGCAAAACAAAATAATTAGGTCACCACCGGATCTCCAGAAAGATCACAAAAATGGACCTAATTGTATTTTTCTGCCTTTTAACAGGGTAGACTTAGTACTGGATTCTCTGTCATTTTAGGTGGAATTAGTCTAACAATCGCAACCCGCACTGTGCCTGGGCTGGCACTTCCTGTACTCGAGGGGGAAAAGCTTAGAGTCTTGTAATGAAGCCGATTCTTCAATTATTCAGTGTGCTGTGTTTGAATATCAAAGGCCTGATAAGTTCAAAATGGAGGAGCCAATTGAGGGACCTTGCTGGGGCCTGTGATAAGGCCTTTCTATTGTTGCGCCACTGTCTGCACATATTGATCTGTGGCTCTGTGGGTGGGCCCTGTGGAGGATGAACCTGTCCACTGCCT
>NW_015762174.1:0-612 GCF_001515625.1 Sinocyclocheilus rhinocerous
TTGTGTGAAAGTAGACATTCATGGACAGCAGGAATGTGGTAACCTCATGTGTTTAGTAATGGATCATTGACAACAACTCAATGCTAAATAAAACAACAAAAAATGCTTGGCTATCGTGTAGCGTTCTAACGTGACAAGTGCTTGGTCTCGTGGTATTTGTCTCCCCCTGTTGGTAAAAGCGGGACAGCGCTTCGCTTAGTGGGTGTGGCTGTCCAATGGAACCCGTCTGCGGATGATGGTTGTCAGTTATGATTAGGTTTAGGGCGTGAAATGAATTCCTGAGCGCAATACGGAATATAGAAATATTCAGAATCGCTGAGTACGATTTCAATCCCTGACCAAAACCGAATGAAATGTTACTATAATCTCTTTTTTAAATACGATTTTAAAAGTTGGCTTAAGACCATATCACTAGCTTAAAACACAATATAGTAGCCCATATAAAGAATCTGAGAACTCACAATGACAATTAAAACAAATAAAAAATAATTATTGCATTCGTGTACAAACGATGTCCCCTCTTCAGTCAGATTTTATTCTATACTCAAATACACAAAGTGATGTCCACACCACTCAAAAATAAAAAAATAAAAAATAAAAAATAAATCAACA
>NW_015762175.1:0-612 GCF_001515625.1 Sinocyclocheilus rhinocerous
TCGGTATCGTATCGAAAACAAAATAGGTGGTATCGCCCATCCCTACTTTTCTCTGCTGCCTTGCTCTCAGGTTCCTGGTTGGCCAGTCATAATTGTGACTTTGTCCTCTGCGCCCAATCTGCTGTCGCCCTGCCGGTTTAAAAGGTCCTCTCGCGAACTCTTGTGGCGGCGGTGTGTTTGTGTGTGCTTTGGTTTGCTGAAATTCGTGTTGTATCCTACTCTTTAATACTGTGTGTCTAGCACTTGTTGTGTAATTGAGTGATGGTTTGTCCATTCCCTAATCAGGGAAAAGGAACAGTTAAGCATATCGCGCGATATACACTTTGCACGTAGTAACGAGGAGTGTTTCGACACATTAGTAAAGTGGTGTGCGCCACCCCCTTGTAATTTGGTTTTTAGTGGTAAGAATAGGACATTTAGAGCGTCGATACGCTGAAGGCTTCGGTTTCTTTTCCACATTTGTCTTCTGTTAGTTAGGTTAGAGGACTTGGGGAGCTTTATGGGAATAATTTGGTTGTATTTTGTTTTCTTTGATTTGGGCGCCACTCAAGTTCATTTTCCCTATGTTAGTGGATTTTGTTTTTGTGTTAACTTTCGTTACTTCCGTTGTTG
>NW_015762176.1:0-608 GCF_001515625.1 Sinocyclocheilus rhinocerous
ATAATGTTCTTTTTAGCAGCATCATATGACCCCTTTAATTGCTAACAGTTTTCTTCTTCGTTTGATGATCTGGACATACAAACGCGCTGTCAGAGTTTTCATTTACACTTCTGAAGTTTTTGTTTACCATCCTGGCACAAAATCCCTTGTGGGGGCGGGGCCAGCAGCCGTGGATTCTCATTGGCTGGTGAGTTTTTGATTGGCAACTTCTTGACCTCAATGTCCCCTATTGGAATAAATGAAGAAATGGTTCTTGCATGTTTACTTTAAGTTATTTTTTTTTAGTTCAGTGGTAATACCCTTTAATTGTTTAAGCTCAACTGGTGACAATTTGTAATTTTGAAAACGCTGTTTGTTCTATGAGCAGTGAAGAAAGCTATGGTATGAAACGTTTGCTCACTGGTCGGTTTTTACTTTGCACTTTGTTTTTCACATGCAAAAAGAAAAATTAAAAATCTCTTTGTGATAGACTTTGGTCAGATTATGTTTTTTCAGTGTGTGGGCAACTTTGGGTACTTGGCTGACATAACTTCTTTGAGAATTGCCTTTCTTTTTGGAGCGCATTGATTCTTTTCGATGTATGCAGCTGCTTGACCTGGAGTTGAAGC
>NW_015762177.1:0-612 GCF_001515625.1 Sinocyclocheilus rhinocerous
TTTTTTTTTGACAGCCCTAATACATACATATTCAGATCTGAGGTTTCTGTGGCGTTTGTGTTATGAATGGGTTCGGCTGACAGTATGTGTATTGATTAAAGGCAGAGCGGTCGTCATGGCGATTGTTCGGACTGTCCGTTACCATAGCGATGAGAAACCGGAAGCAGTGACCTTCAGTGGGATGCTAGGCTGCGGGAAAGTACATACTCGTGCTTTAGTAGCCTATCTAGTGAGACCGAATGTCAGTATAGAGCAAAAACCCATAGATGAACTGATTTTTCATAACACACCTGCCATGAGCTCTGAAGTTGTTGATATATTTATTCTGTTGAACCAAGAAGTCAATGTAAATGGTAGGCTATTTTATTTATTTATTTTTTACGAAAGTCAATTTTTGCAATAAGCTCATATTTACATATAGTGTATATATTTTTTTGTGTTTCAGATTATTATTTTTTATATATTAGTCATATAAATTAATTGCAATATAATTAATATATTGTTACTATAAATAATACAAGTCATTAAACATGTATTAACAACTTTAACAAGAATTTCAATGCTACGAGTTATATACAGTGGGTACGGAAAGTATTCAGACCCCCTTAAATT
>NW_015762178.1:0-613 GCF_001515625.1 Sinocyclocheilus rhinocerous
GGAAAAAAAAAAAAAAAAACAGCAGCAAATAAAGCTATTCAGCCCAGCTGGAGCGAGGAAAAAGGGAGGATGTTTATGGAAACGTCAGCCGTTTGACATGGAGCGGAACAAGTGATGGACAGCAGCGGGATTCAGGTGGGGGGATGGACACAAAAATGGAGGAGAGAGAGAGAAAGAGACCAGACAGAAAGATGCATCCTGCAGAAATTTCTACCACACTCTATAATAAGGTTATAATCAATTACCATACAACAATAGAAGTCTTGGACTAAATCATTTCACCAAGAAGATTTCACATATTGGAAGATATTTATATTCACAGTCTTGAGTGTGAAAGCTGAAACAAATATCTTCACTGTGAAATCTTAATGCAGCTCAAACAAGAGCATGGGTTTGATTCCCAGAGAAGGCATGAAATTATAAAGTGCATAGCTTGAATGCAATGTCGCATCTACCAAATGTAAAAGCATCTACCAAATGCATAAAATTATGCATCAAATTAGAAAAAGACAAAGCTGTAAAATTGCAGATAGACAGTGCATCTTCAAGCTTATGTTATGTATGTCATTTGATAAACGGCAAAATTGCTGACCACACAGTCTGTAAACTGACC
>NW_015762179.1:0-613 GCF_001515625.1 Sinocyclocheilus rhinocerous
GCAAATCTCATTTACGGACTGATTGGTCCCGTCATCTCAGAGCGGATTCCCTCAATTGCTCTCCTCTCTATCCCCTTCTTCTCTCTCAAGCAGAATCCTATATTTGAGTTCCTTGTTTAATTTTACACTGTTAAAAGCTAATTTACACACTCTTTGCATGATCTTAAAAAACGTTTAAGGTCTAAATCATTCTGCCTAAATGCTGGAAATCGGTTCTGTTGAGAAATATGAATCATACCTATGAATTTCTTTAGAAAACTGAAATTTTAATTTAAAACAAACATAACAAGAAAAAAGTCAAGTAGACAACAAGTTATGTCAATACTGTACTTCAATACTATTACCTCAAGTGTGATGGTCACTCAACATTCCTACTTTAATGTCCTATAATTCCATTTGTGTTATTACACAGATTTTGTGATAATAACAATATAGTAATTAAATAGCAATACAGTGTAATAAAGTAGTAATAAAGCAGTAATACTGTAGTAATAACAAATAATGAATTGTGTTCTATGGGCTGGTATATCTAATAACTAACATTACAACATAAGCATCTGATAAAGGGATCAATAGAGTCACTTGTGTGCATCGTGTAATATATACAGCAATA
>NW_015762180.1:0-613 GCF_001515625.1 Sinocyclocheilus rhinocerous
AAAATTCAGCTTTGTCATCACAAGATTAAATTACATATTAAAATAGAAAACAATTTTTCTTATATTGTAATAGTATTTAACAATATTACTGTTTTTACTGTACACTTGATCAAATAAATGCAGGCTTGCTGAGCATAAGAGACATCTTTCAAAAACATTACAAAAATCTTAACCCCAAATTTTTAAATGGTAGCGCATAATATTCCTCATAGCTGCCACATACTTCTATGTAATATGATGCAGCTTTGCGGAAGTTATTATATTTTAGTTCCTTTTCAGTTTCCTAAAAAACATTTCCATAAAAACATATTGTAGTCAAATGTGTTATGCACACTCTAGGAAGCTTGATATTTTGTTTCTATAATATTTGAAAATCTATGCTGTGGGCAAAGATTTGTGTACATAAAACAATGTATTTTTTGTGCTTTTATCTCATTTTTGCTATCAAATAATCAACTGAAATGAGTGAAGGCTCAAGCGTGCACCTTGATGTTGTATGTGGCTCCAGGGCTGAGGGTGTTCAGCAGGGTTTCTGGAATGTCCAGGCTCTTGATGACCTCAGTGAAGGTTGGGTCGGGATATGGACACATTTCCTTGTATCTGATGGCAAATG
>NW_015762181.1:0-613 GCF_001515625.1 Sinocyclocheilus rhinocerous
AAATAATGTAACTTCCAGTAAGGTGATGTCATTAAGCAAATATCTTAAAGCAATATTACTAAAGATAAAGAGAGGACATTAATTGTATAATTTGGCACAGGACTAATTCCTGTGAAAAGTAATACTGAGAACACAACAAACAATACCTTGATTAGCAATTAAACAATATATTAAACAATATTCTAAAAAAATGCATTGTGCTTGAAACATTTTGTTTAGATAAAGGACAGAATGGCCAGTTCTTCCATGTATGTCAAATATGACATAAAACATAGTCAATAATTTGCAATGATTAAAAGTTGTGAATATTTTATCCAACATATTAACTGTTTCCCAAAATTACCTTGAACTGAATATTTACCAATGCTTCCCTTTCTTGGTCATGTGACCACATGCATTCAGCTCATTGGCCAGTCACAAACATGTGTTCTTTGCTTTGTCTTTCTTTCTCTTTCTCACAAGCGTTCTAATAAGAGTATGAATCCACAGTTTGGTTCTAAATGTATTTGCCTGCTCAGTACAGTCTCCTTGAAAAACTGATCCAAACAGATCTATGGCATGTCTGTCTCCATTCCTAGAGGTGACAGCACAGACCCCTCACCTCAATTTACTG
>NW_015762182.1:0-613 GCF_001515625.1 Sinocyclocheilus rhinocerous
TCTCTTCTCTGTTTCTTAATACTGTCCTGTAGAATGCAAGCAAAAAGCTTAAATTCAAATAAAATATGAATGGATAAGTAAAATGAATTGGAAGTGTTCTAACAGGCAAATAATACAAAACATCTTGTTTAAGACATTCACATTTTATTTACAATTGTCATAAAAAAATCATTGGAAGAAATAAGAGTCCTTTGTATTCTATGATTGCCCCTTATTGCATTGTTTTGGAATCTAGCCTATCATTATGTAAATGTTGTAAAGTATCATCTTCGAATTTGCCCTGTCCAATGAGTGTCCATACGGATATTACATAACTCATAACCTACATCTTAAAGCGCAAAATATTTACAATAATATTTTTTATTTAACCACAACGAGTTGTTATATAAACACGGGCTCACATCAAGTTTTAAATAACAATGTTTGAGTGAAAATGTGGGTAGCTGATATGAAATAATTAGTAACACTTTTTTTCCATTTGTTCCATTTCCAGGTTCCATTTGTTAATGGAACAAGGTTCATTATTTAGTTAACATGAACTAACAATGAAAAATGTTTCTAATGCATTTATTAATCTTAGTTAATGTTAATTTTAATATTTACTAGTACATTA
>NW_015762183.1:0-613 GCF_001515625.1 Sinocyclocheilus rhinocerous
AACGTTGGTGTCTTTCACGATTAATGAAGACAGATGAGTCGCCCTCAGAGGCTGAGAAGGAGGAACAAAAAGCAGAAGCTTCAATAAATACAAATGGAAAACAGCAAGAGCGCCGTGCATTTTGGGAAAAGTGTAACAGGGATGTTTACCGAACTGGACAGTTGAGGTTTTTTTCTCAGTTCTCTCATCAAGTTCAGACGGATCCCTTAAGAAAATTAACCTGAGTTTTGTCTATGATAAAGCATGATTGTTTTTAAACCCAAAGGCTGTCTAAGGTCTGGAACAGAGGAAGGAAAAATAAAATGGTTGAAACAGAGACAGAGAATGAAAAAGGGGGGAAATCGAAGAGCGGTCCAGGTCTTCTAGCTCTTAGTGAACTTTCCACTCAGTGTATTTACGCCAATTCTTTACTATTTATTTAATGCCATTTGCAATTTGGCTTCCTGTCAGAGTCTAATCACCCAATCCATTTTCCAATTCCAGTTTCATCAGTGACACATACTTGAGTAATGTCCCTCTCGTTTTTTCACTTTTACGCTTGTTTGATGCTGTTGTGTGGGCCGAGCCGTGGTCAGGCATGCTGGGATACCAGAGCTGTCAGGCACAATTGTGA
>NW_015762184.1:0-613 GCF_001515625.1 Sinocyclocheilus rhinocerous
AAACCAGTCTCCTCTTGGCTTATATTGAAATCCTCTGACATTTTTGAAATTCTCGTTTTGTTTTGCTCTCTCCTCTGCACTTCTACGTTAGTCACTTCTCACCAGAGCTTATGCTACGTCCTAAGTCATCCACATTATACACAAACACATCGATTCCCTTTAGGAGGCATTTATTCACCCCCTGGAGCCACGTGGAGTACTTTTTATGGTGGATGAATGCACTTTATTTTTCTTCAAAATCTTAACCAACATTCACTTCCATTATAAAGCTTGAAAGAGCCAGGACATTTTTTAAAAATATAACTCCGACTGTATTCATCTGAAAGAAGAAAGTCATGGGTCTTGTGGAGTCCATGCTTCAATGCATCAGTTCTGTTTTGGCAGCACAAAGGGGGCCCTAAATGGTTTTAATGTTGTGGCTGATCAGTGTAATGACTATTATGACAACCATCTGAAAACTGTATAAACAAAATATATCAGCTGCATCTTTACCTGACATCAGATGAGTGGCAATATGCCTTTGTTTACTTACTGGCAACTCCCACAGTAATTATGTTGTGGCCAAAAACTAGCCTAATGCCCATACAGTATATGCATACCTCCGTGCTATGTA
>NW_015762185.1:0-613 GCF_001515625.1 Sinocyclocheilus rhinocerous
ATAATGTATATACAGTTAAGGTAAAAATTTTATTTAATCTTAAATGTATTTTATCATATGTGAAAGAGGATGAAAAGCTGCATTATATCTTGAGCTGCAAGGTTTCTCTGAATAACCACACAGACTCGTGTATGAGCAGCTGGTTAACGAGAGGGTCGTAATCTGAATCTATATAACAGCTGTTTTTTGTGTTTGAACTGGTTTTGAGAATGGCACACTTAGCACTCTTCGAGGATCTTGCTGCACATCTCTCAGACAAGAGCGCATCTTTAGAGAGCGTCGTTTCCTGAGAGCGATGAAAGGCTTTGAAGGAAAGTTTGTGTGGAAAGCCCTTAAATTGAGATGGTTTGGGAATGTTTTATGCAAATGACTTACCTCAGGTACACGATCGCTCATTTAGAATAATCCAAATTCATTTACATTAGAAGAGGTTAAGAGCAAATCCATAAGCATATACATGTGTTGTACTGTAAAGGTTCCAAAGAACGCAGCATTTAGCAGAAATGAGATTTATAAATAATACATTTATATAAAATATTCCAAAACAAACATTTAGCAGGTTCAATATGGTTAGGGTTGGGTTTTACGGATAGGGACAAGTAAGGGCCCAATC
>NW_015762186.1:0-613 GCF_001515625.1 Sinocyclocheilus rhinocerous
AATTTTTTTTAATTTTATTGTACTATTATCTATTAACATATGTAGATTTCAATTACAATACTTATTTTAAGGCTGTTTTGTCAAAATGAGTTTTTTCCTAATACACTGAGTCAGAAATCTTTACTTCAGTAGCACTGACATGCATCAAACTCTATACCTCTCCATATTCTGAAGGTTTTTACAGAGGGGTTTGTTCATGTATCGTTCACCTGATTTTATTCCTAAAAACATGGTTGTATTTTTTGATTTATGTATTGGTGATATAAAGAGATATCCAAAATTCCCTCTGTTAAAACCTGTAATGTATGCAAATTAGTGCATATTTAATTAGATAAACTTGTGTGCATTTTTTTAATCCACGGAGGAAGTATGGTCATATCTACCAGTTAACATTTTTACCCTATTCACCTGGACTGTCTTGACTTAAAACATTAAAGTGCATGGAAATGCATGTACCAGAGCCTCCAGTTCAAACTCGAGCGTTTTCTTGCGTGCTTTGAGCTGGACGATGTTCTCCTGCTCTCTGTTTCTCTGGGTGAGCAGCTCCTGTCTGCGTGTTCTCTCCCATTCTAACTGCCGCTGACGCTCCAGCTCCCGCTTAGCAGCCTTCACA
>NW_015762187.1:0-613 GCF_001515625.1 Sinocyclocheilus rhinocerous
CATAACTCAAATCCCACTTGTACTTGCATATATTCAAATGTTAAATGTTAAATAATGTTAAATAAAATCGTATTAAATCCAGAAAAATGTAAACACACAACATAGAATTTCTGGGGGGTGGGGATAAAAATTTCATAAGGGCTCCATTATTATTATTACTTTTTTAAATTATAAAGTTGTTAAAGATTCAATGGATTTCACATTCTTTTTGATTATTGAAATGTAATTAAACCATTCAAATGGAATCCAGAAAAATTAACATGCAAGAAATGGAACATGGGAAAAAATAAAACCGAATTTTAGATAAATAAAATGTATTTCATAGCGCCCTAAAACTGTATTTTTTATTTTTTTGCCAAACTTAATAAATTGTTGTTAAATTGTATGTTTCAGGATTTCAATTAATTAGACATGCTCTTTAATTACTAAAATTTAATTTAACCATTAAAACAGAGTCCAAAAAAAATTTATGGAAAAAACAGAATTTGGAAAACTCTTAAAAAAAACTGCAAGTTGGAAAAAAAAATTAAATGAAATTTTGGAAAAAAAATTAAATGGATTTCATAAGACTCTAATAGTGTATTGAAAGGTGCAGCAGCATGAACGTTTAGCT
>NW_015762188.1:0-613 GCF_001515625.1 Sinocyclocheilus rhinocerous
AGTTACTGCTATAGTTGAATAAAATGCACATAGAAACATTTTGTAAAATGAAACATGAAAGCAATAAACACACGATCGCAACAATATATGGTTCTTCTGTATCTGTACATAGTTCAAATATCTCAAGCAAAAATAGTAATATAATTGTGTACCGTAGCCAGCTCTACTAATAAAAAGGCCAAACAAAAATAAACTGACTTTTATAAAAAAAACATAATATAAGAATATACCCATGATTTTTGACAAATGGTATGGTATTCATGTTCACATTTACTTTGCTTTTAATGTCTTAGCAGTAACTTATTGACATGCTGCGCCGGCCTCTCTAGATCATCTTTGGATGCTGCGATTTGTTCAGTTAAAGGAGATATATTTTTTAAAGTCTTTATCAAACTGTAATTCTCCACCTCACCTTTGATATTCAGTGCTGAGACACAGCAGGTATGAATGAAGAGAGATGTGTGTTGAGGATTCCTGCACAGCTGCTGGAGTCTTACAGGGTTTTCAGGTGTGTTGGACTGACAGGTACTAGAGCTCTAAATAATGCAGGTGACAGTGGCTGTGAAGGAGATACACAGAAACTGAGGAAGCTAGAGAGAGAGAGAGAGAGAGA
>NW_015762189.1:0-613 GCF_001515625.1 Sinocyclocheilus rhinocerous
CCTGATGAGCATTGCCTTGGATAAGATTGCCTTCCTGCCTTTTGGTTACCTAATGGACCAGTGGAGGTGGAAGGTGTTTGATGGAAGGACCTCTAACTCAGAGTACAACAAAGAGTGGTGGAACCTGAGGTGACCGTTTTTCCATTAATCCATAACTAACGTTACTGTTAATAGGGCACTATGATTTTGGTAATGAGGAAAACATGGACTGACAAAATGCAGATAGATAAATAAAAAGTAGGGCTGTGTACTTAATCAAATCGCGATATGGACTACTGTCTGTGAATATTAAAGCGCAAAAGACCGCTATTTAAATATGAAGTCAGCGCCGCAGTTTCGTCTAACGTTACTTTTTTACATATTGAATCACGCGTGACGCTTGTGTTTTCTCAGCCTCTGCCGTCTCACAATATGAGAATATCAACAAATGAACTTCATCTCCAGACCTTCTCTGAGAGTCACTTCATCACCAGCATTTCACAAATAAAACTATCGATTCGTCAGATAGTGACGGGCGCGTTTGAAGCACTGCTTTGAGAAGCTTCGAAACGTTTGCGAATCATTTGTTTTGTGGTTTGTGGCCCGTATCAACTGCCAATGTCACGTGATTTCT
>NW_015762190.1:0-613 GCF_001515625.1 Sinocyclocheilus rhinocerous
CAGGTACACACACTCACAACTCACACACAAAACACACACACACACACACATATACACACACACAGGTACACACAACACACACACAACACACACTCACAACACAACTCACACACAAAACACACACACACACGTACACACACAAACACACACACACACACGTACACAACACAACTCACACAGACAGACACACACTCATACACACACACTCACACACACTCTCATACACAAAGCATATTTTATTGGAATTTCCTGCTTTAAATTATATTGTGCAATGGTTTTCTTCAGAAATTTTATGAATGTACTTTAAAAAAAAAAACTTCTCTGAAAATGTTAGATTTTCTTTCAGTCAAATATCAAACTAAAATAGCTTTTATGTTTGCTATATCTTTTATTGGTTAGAAAAATAGTTATATTGTTAAATATAATTTTTAATGTTCAGATGTCTGGCCCATTACAAACCCGTTTAACACAGCAGCACACGTACTGTATGTTGGTGTATTGTTGTAGATGCGGTGGACGTGGCGGCGCGCGTGGCTCAGTACATCAGCGGAGCGGCTCTCACACACCAGCTGCCCATCGCTGAGGCCATGCTGACCTGCAAACACAGAACGTA
>NW_015762191.1:0-613 GCF_001515625.1 Sinocyclocheilus rhinocerous
ACGAGACATCGTCGATATACGATAATATCATATCGCCCAGCCCTAATGGCAATATGCCATAGGACAGCCATATCACACTTCTACGAGTGTGATATTGCATTTATACAACAGTTCGACGCCACAAGTGTGTAAATACATAAGAAACAATAACGGAGTGTCTTTAAAAACCCTCTTTTCTCAAGTTGAGTTTAACAGCTGAGCCCAAGCCTTCCTTACTAAATACAAAAACGTCACTTAAACAACAAACAGCCATCATAAAAAGTTGCTAGACAATTCAGTCAAAAGTGCAAAGGCAGTGCTCTGATATACAGCATTAAATGTATATAAAATATAATGTTACGAGATTTTGCCCTTAGCCAATACGATTTTCTCTGGAACAAATAATAGATTAATGAGACGCCCTGAAGCTCACGTCTCTAAGAACGTTGAAACTAATTTTCAAATAGGCGTTATCTCTATTAACAAACTGAGATATTTGAAGTCTAAACAACTAGGCTACATTCCTTGACACAAAAATAGATTATTTAAATATTTAAAATAAATTATTTATAAAATTATAGTGGATTTGGACGTCAGCCACGACACTCGCTGTAAGAAATACTGCAAGCGGAGA
>NW_015762192.1:0-613 GCF_001515625.1 Sinocyclocheilus rhinocerous
ATCTTAACCCTAATCATATAGTAAGTACATGTAGTTAATTAATATCACTCAGTACTTATAGGTATAATTACAGTACACTGTAACAAGAATACCTTAAAATAAAGTGTAACCTAATATAATAATATAGTTGGATACTATACATGAATAGATGGATGAATTCATATAATTAATTAAAATATAGTTTATTTATTATTTGGTGTGCTAAATTGCCACTGAGCTTGACAGCAAGTGATCACCATGCATTTTTTTTGTTCTTATAACTCATACTTGAACTCATTTTCAAGTTAAAAGTGATGAAGGTGGGTAGATAATAAATTAAATTTGAAGCAAATGATGAACAGAAATGAAATTGAGACATGTTTAGAATAGGCAATTTAGACCATTATTTATGCTTAATCACTGTAAAAAATTATTGTAATTTTAAAGGAAAACACTGTAAAAATGCTACCTTAAAAATATGTTAATTGGTTAACACTTACTAAAATATAGAGAAAAACTTGTATCGATATAACGGGACAAATTTATGTAATTTTCTATTAAAATAATGTTGAATATACAGTTTTGGAAGTAAAACGAACGAGGCATATAATTTACAATGAAACAAAATGTAAAT
>NW_015762193.1:0-613 GCF_001515625.1 Sinocyclocheilus rhinocerous
CCAACAAAAGATCTATTAACACGAAGAGCGAAACAGTCCTATTTCATCAATGTAATGATGAAATGTCTATCTTGGTTTAAAAGATTGGTTGGTTGCAAAGTGAGTATTTGTACTTTGGATATCATAATTGCTCTTCAGTGCCAATGTGTTTTTGTCTGGTCATCCGTTTTGAATGAGTGAACTCCTCAGACAAACAGATCTGATTCTTGAATGAAACCAAGTGAAAAATTGATCTGTTCTTTGAAACCTATGTTCTGTAGGACTACTCTAGGTCAGGGCTTTGTCACCCTAGTAGTTAGGCGACACCAAGGTGTCGATTTTCTTCTTTATTGCTTGATAATGAAGTAATCTCTGTGATGTAGGTATTGCGATTGATTTCTTATAATGGCTAAGGAATGCATTTGGGACATGATACTCAATAAAATTCTGATTCGAATCATCAATCTTCATGGACTTCATATATTTACTTGGGAAGCAATGCCGCTTGGTATATTAAAACTTGTCTTCATAGATTGTATCTGGTGTGTTTTGTCTAATTGCACTGGCAGATCTTTTCACTTTAACTTGTTTATGCTTGAAACAAATAAAAAATCTGCTAATTGCTGTAAGACAA
>NW_015762194.1:0-613 GCF_001515625.1 Sinocyclocheilus rhinocerous
CTGTAATTAATTAAAAACAATCATATGCTAGTAAAATATAAAATATTTATACATAATTTCATATTATAGTATTTGTTATACTGCCTTTTATTTGTGCAGACTGCAATAAAACTTTTGTATTATATTTTTTATTTACATTACAAAAAATTCTAAATTACACCCAAAACACAGTGTTGTTTTAGTATCAAGACACTATAGTTTTTTAAATATTTTGAATTAGGTTTTTTATTTTTAATGTCCCTTTTTAATTTTAGTTAAAGTTTTAGTAACTTTGTTGTGTGATTTGTCATTTGTCCTAGTTTTTAATGTTTTTTTTTTTAATATGTCTATTAGTTATTTTAGTTCATCAAGTTAAACTAAATAAAAAATGAGAAATGTTGCCTTGGAAACTGGCTGAAATAAAATAAGTTTACATTTGTATATATTTTATTTCAGTTAACATTTATTTCAATAAATGAATTTTTTATGGTTTTAGTTTTAGTAAACTATATAATAATTCTATGAGTAATAATGAGATGAAAATGTGTTTGATCTTCATTAAAATAATGTCAAAATACAAAAAAACTCTTAATGATCCTAAATATCGGCTCCGTTTTGTTTATGTAATATCTAT
>NW_015762195.1:0-613 GCF_001515625.1 Sinocyclocheilus rhinocerous
TTGAAGGGGGCAGGGTGGGGGTAGTTTGGGGTGGGTTTTGGAACTTACTCACCCACTCATGGTCACTAACCAACCCCCCCACAACAAGCACCCCTCCACGACAAGGCTGGCCTGAAGGGGGTTTGCTTGTATTGTCAAGTAACGCATTGACCCATCACTTTGATGCGTATCAATACTGACAGCCCTCTCTCTCCTCCCTCCCTCTCTCCGTCTATCTCTTCCTCTCTTTCCTCTGTATCTTTCTCTCTCTTTTGCTGCAGGCCACCGAGGCTCAGATCCAAAGTGTTGGACAGACGCCATCTCAGTTGCTCATCGAGCCACATCCTCCCCGTAGCTCCGCCATGCACCTGGTGAGAACAGCGTGTGTGAGAGTGTGTAATAAAATCAGTGTGTGCATATTTGTTTTTTTGTTTGTTTCTGCCCAGCAGTAGGGAAGTTATTATTTTGAACAAGGGCAGTGATGCCTGACCTTCGGACCGTTCCCCAAAACCCATCACAACAGTCTCTCATCTATATGTCCGGAACTTTTGCAGCAGCCATGTTGAAGTTTAGTTCAATCTGCAGTGTGATACAGTGGGGCAAATAAGTATTTGATACACTGCCGATTTTTCAA
>NW_015762196.1:0-612 GCF_001515625.1 Sinocyclocheilus rhinocerous
ATAAAAACATCACAATAATCCACAAGTAATCCACATGACTCTAGTCCAAGAAACAAACTCATAATTAAAGATCTTCAACTTTAAACGGTTGCTTCTGTCAGTAAAAGGAAAGTTGTTTCAGAGGTGGAGCAAGTTACTGCAGACCATTCTGGAGTTGAGTGACTCATCTCACCCTCAAATCCAGCAGACCGATCCACGTGTTTAGTGAACTAATGATTCCTGAGATTGTTTCCTTCTGAGATGCAATTTACTCCTTGGAGATCAGGCAGGTTACAGCCTCATTAAGAGATCTGAAACGTCACGGCCTGCTTTGATGCAACAGCTGAAAGTTTTTGAAATAATGAATTAAATTCAATCAAATATGTGCACTTCCGTTCAAAAGTCTGAAGTTCGAACGTTTTTTTTTAAAGAAGTCTCTTATGTTCACCAGGGCTGCATTTATTTAATCAAAAATACAGTAATATTGTGAAATTTTCAAATGTAAATTTTGAATTATTTTCAAATTTAATTTTCAGCATCATTACTCCAGGCTTCAGTGTCACACGATCCTTCGGAAATTGTTCTAATATCCAGATTTGCTGCTCAAGAAACATTTCTTATTTTTTATCAATG
>NW_015762197.1:0-613 GCF_001515625.1 Sinocyclocheilus rhinocerous
AACTAAAATAGTAACTTTTTGAAGTGCATCAAGTAGCTATTTTATATCTCTTGCTACAGGAAACCCAGAGGTCTTTACTCTGTCCTCATTATGGTTCCATTCACTGCTCAGGTGTCCAGCAGAGCTGATGTCCTTTCTTTTTTCCTTTGTGCTTCTGTGAATAATTCTTGTCATGCAGGTGGAAAGATGAAAAACTAGCACAGCCACCCAAAAGCATCCTTTTCCCATGTCCTGTGCTGTCTATTCTCTGTGCTGCTCTCAGAAACAAATCTCCATCTTTCAGAACTTAGAGGCAAAAACTCTATTCGGATGGCAATTGTTTCAGATGGGGACATGATGTAATTTCAGTATTTACGGGTGTTAGTCTATGATTTTATTGCATTCTGTCAGTTTTCTCCAATCATTCAAGAGAAAAATTGTCTTCGGTGGATTACCTGCCGTTTTTCCAACAACACCAGGGTCGTGTGGTCATTTGTTTTCTGACCAAATCATTATCCCAGTTTATCATGAAGGTATTGGACCAAAATGTATTTTGAAAATGTCTTTGACTACTGCTAAGTGATGTAAAACGCATTTGCTGGTAATAAGCATTTGGGTATTTGGCGCAAAGAGC
>NW_015762198.1:0-613 GCF_001515625.1 Sinocyclocheilus rhinocerous
AGAGCTGAAATAAAATAAATATTTGGTGAAAAATTTTCAGTAAACAAAAATTCTAAATGTTGCCTTGGCAAATAACTGACATATAAACATATTTCAAACAAGCGGTTTTTTGTTTTTTTTTGCAACCCAGTCTTTTTTGTGGTGAACTATTGTTTTAATGCACCTGCTTACATGTGTTAAGAGAAAAGCAGTTGAGACCTTCTCCCTCCAGAGCCATTGTGTAACTGTTTTTACTTAAACTGGAGCCTGTTGGCAGAGCTTTGTGGTCTAAAGCGGAAGCGAGGCAGCTGAAGAACGGAAGGGTTAAAGGAGGGATTTGTGTGTGGAATAGAATGAAGGGGTGAAAGAAAGAGAGAGAGGGAGATGGGGATGCCAGCGGGTTGTTGTCATGCCACAACTAATCCACTCTTCCCTCCATTCATGTGCCCTGAGTGTAGAGGAGAGCTGGTGCTGAGAGAGAGAAAAATGTGTTAAAGCTGAAAGAAGTGTCCAACAAAAGGAGACTGTGCTCTTGGAGCTAAATGCAATGACATCATGTGTCCTTGCATCTGGGGGCAAAAAAAAATAAAAGAAATAAATAGAGAGAATTGATTAAATGTTGTGCTATAAAAAA
>NW_015762199.1:0-613 GCF_001515625.1 Sinocyclocheilus rhinocerous
AGCATGTGTCTATAGTGTTCAAGCAACGGGCAAAAACTGTAATCTCTAATCACTTTCTACTGATTAGTCCAGTGTCATGTAAAAACTTAAAGCCTTGCCTTCCATTTACTCATTTGTTATTTCTATTAATTCCTTCCATTTTGGCAATAATTTCTTTCAATTTTGTTATTTCTAAATGACATCTTTTGCAATTTCTTTACATTTACGTACCTCACGTTTATTTGTACTTTTATTAATGAGAAACTGTGTATTATTTAATTGTGTATGTCCTAACCACAGTCTAGTAAATATGATGTCTTCTGGGATCTCTATCTCTATTTTGTCATTAATTATATATATATAATAATTAATATATATATGATCTTTGGTATTAAATGTTTCATGATTTTTAAGTCACTTTGAAAAAGCGTCTGTTAAATTAATAAATGTATTAAAACTTTCTGTACTTTTACTACATGTTAGGATTATTGTCTTTTCCACAGTCGCACACGAGCGGTCTCTTTTGTCCCCTTTAGAAGCTGATAAATGTGAAGTGTGACTAGTGATGGGCGCTCTGAAAACACCGATTCATGAATCAACCTCGCTGAGTCACCTGATTTCAGCAAAGCAAGCT
>NW_015762200.1:0-613 GCF_001515625.1 Sinocyclocheilus rhinocerous
CACACACACACACACACTCTCTCTCTCACACACACACACACACCCCCGCACAGTCACACACACAATGTATACAATGCAACATATCCATATTTAATATTTTCACAGAAGACAAAATGAATTATGCATCTGTTAACTATATTGTATTATTAAAGGAACGTGTGACTCCTGAAAGAGAATAAAACAGCAGCTGATCTCTGAGTCGCAGACATGATCCTGATCCTGATGGACAGAAGAAAATAAACTCAGATTCACATCTTCACCCCAAACTCCCTGTAGTGTAATGCAAAATTTAAAAATGAGATATTACTTCAATTGCAAGTATTTATACATCATGGTGTTAATGGCAGTATTCTTTAATTTATTAAAATGCTTTAAACATATTTAAATAAAAATAGATATGTATAGCTTATTTCAGTATTAGTTGTACAATCTTTATTAAATTGCATATAAAATTATTTAAATAAAATATATAATTTTACAGCTTATTGCAGTATTAGTAGTACTATCTTTATTAAACTCCATAAAATTATTTAAATAATAATATTTTTTATAGCTTATTGCAGTTTTAGCAGTACTGACTTTATTAAATTGCATTAAAACATTTAAATAAAAA
>NW_015762201.1:0-613 GCF_001515625.1 Sinocyclocheilus rhinocerous
AGCCTTCAGATCAGCACCCAGAAACACACCTCCCTCCCCCTGCGCTCTGACCACCTGCCCCTGCCTTCTTTATCTCCAGATTTCCAGACAATGCCCAAGGGATCCTGATGCCTAATCCTCTCCATCCCTCTCTCTCTCTCTCTCTCTTTCTCTCCATCCCCCATCTCTTTTCCCAACACCCCCCAATGTACCCAGACTCCCCCTCATTTTTTGTTTGGGCATTTGATGCCAAGAATTGCCTAAAATGTGATAACAAAAACTATGATGAAGATGCAGGGGAGGCAATGAAGTAACATGAGGCTGGAAATGTTTCTCTGGAGTGGGAGTTTAGTAGGGTTGGGAATTAAGGTGTTGGGCTCCATTTCCTCAAAAATACTGGGATTAAATGATTTATGATAATCATTTCGGTTAAATGTTAAATGAATTGTGTAAAAAGACTCAAAAACAGTGCATTTGACTAATAACTCACAGAATCCATCAAAACGGTTCTTGATTTCTGTTCTTAACACTGCAGCTAAAGCTCATTAGAGTTAAATCGGTAATTGTTGACTGATTGTTCAAATGACAATGTATAGTAGTAAATGATACTTTTATTTTAAAAAAAAAATACTGT
>NW_015762202.1:0-613 GCF_001515625.1 Sinocyclocheilus rhinocerous
ACTCCACTTTTAAGTTTCAAAGCCATTTAAAAAAAAAAACTACACCTTTGTAGTTATCATTACATTTATCGTCATTGTTGTGAAATGGTTCTTAATTCCAGTCCAGGGAATCCACTGCACTCCACATTTTGTAAGCTATGTCTTCCTTATTTAACGCACCTGATTCATATTATCAGCTTGTTAGGAGGGAGATCCATGAACTGAACCGAGGGCGTCAGATAAAGCTGGCCACACACTAGAGGTTTTTAAGGCCAATTGTAAGCCCTATTTGCACCCCCGAATGATCAGGGGGTGTGGCCCGGTTCACGGCTTGTTGCAAGTGATTTTTTGTCCAAAAAATCCTCTATTGAGTGGTGTCATTACGATTATTTAACTGCTCCCAATCGAGACGGAGCGTCCCCTAACTCAAATCATAAATATCAAACATAAATATCATATTCTAGTCACGTTTGATCTTGCGAGTCTCCGTGAGATCTCATGTCACTGTGAAATCGTCCCTACAATCAACAAGTGTGTGGTCACGCGGTCTGCTCAAATTGTCTAGTGTTTGCGCTCAGAGGATTATAATGCTAAAAATCGGTTGAAACTGTCTTCATGTCTGTGGTCTCCCATG
>NW_015762203.1:0-613 GCF_001515625.1 Sinocyclocheilus rhinocerous
AGTTCTGTATTGTAATCTGTAAAAATTGATCAAATGGACTGGAATTTTTTTCTTCTCATCATGTAGAAAGGGTCATAATGATTTTACTTCTTGAGATAAAGACATACTGTATGATGTTTAATTATAGCTACTTTTCACACTACACAAACTATTATTTAACATAAAATTAACATACTATTTCTTACAATAAAAGCATGGAATTAATGCTTTAAAAGAGTCTTGGGATTCAAAGTGTAGCGCATTGTGGAATGTGCCCTAATGCCTATCACCACCAGTACCACATACTTGTACAAAATCCATTTAATGCGCAGGTCGTTTTAAAGCATGCTATTCTCCTGCAAAGAGTTGCTAAAGCGGAGCGGGAAGGAAAAAACACTTAACTCTTCTTATCTAGAGACCTGTGGCTCTGAATTAAAGCAAGCAGAGTTTATGTATAATACACTGTAGCAGCTGAATGTCTTGTCCTTCAAAAAGAGAAGAATGACAGCGTTTGACGAAACTTAGAAGTGGCCCTTACATTAGCTTATTTCTGTGGTCATCTGTCGCTTCCCATGAGCGATCTTGTATGGCTGCTACAGCAATTTATTTAATGTCTTGGGACATTAATTGTATC
>NW_015762204.1:0-613 GCF_001515625.1 Sinocyclocheilus rhinocerous
GGGTGAACGCAGTGAGGGAGAGCTGGTTGTCCTCACTGACTGAGACAGAACAAGGAACAATCGGAGGACAGAGAGGGTGGAAAATGTGATGAATGAGATGGAGAAAATAATTGGGAGTTTTTGCAATCCCTACCTACAACATGATGGTGTCCAATAAATGGTATAGGTCAGTGTTTTCCAGTCCAGTTGTGAGGATGTCCTGGTTTCAAACCCGCCAGATCGGTCACATGGTTCTCTAGAGTTGGTTAGGAAGGCAGCAAACATGATAAACAAAGAACAGATCTTCATTTTTCAGATTTTTCCAGTGGTTTAGGCCAGACATCCAGGATAGGTTTTACAGCTTGGAAAAAGCGAGACTTTTTCAATCTACGATATTCATTATGAGACTGCACATCTCAAGTCTTTTGAAGGCATTGTGAAGCTGGTGTTCAACAATTGTTTTACAAATCATCAAATGTCACTGCATTTATTATGAAGTAAATGTTATCTGCAAAGTGCATAAGCAATTGCATGAGAACCAGCTTCTCTATAAGGGGTACAGATAAGTATATTCACTGTTGCCTTATCTGAAAAAGTTCAAATGATTGGCAATAATAGCATGAAACGGTTCACA
>NW_015762205.1:0-613 GCF_001515625.1 Sinocyclocheilus rhinocerous
CTCACCTTGTCTGACATACTCTTCTGTCTCCTGGTGCACCAGCTCTGCAACACATCTTCCATAGCGCAGGTGTCCATCCTGCTGGTAGGCCTTCAGCGTCTTGCTGGAACTGTATGATTTCTGTGACATTATATGGCAGTTCTCACTGTCCAGAGAGGATGTGGCGTAGTGCAGATCCTTTCCGCACTGACCCTGTGTCAGAGAGCGCTGCCGTCTATCCTTCAGGTCCATCACTGCAGGAGCTAATGGACAATTATGTCAATTACCTGCAGAGGGAGACACGGAAGACATTAGGGCTTTGCAATGGGCACGTAAGACCTAACCAGTCTCACAGCAGGTAGCATACTATAAGAGACGTGTTATTCAGACATCTTTGACCAATGATCAATGCACCATGTATTTAAATGCGGTGTCAAGTTTAAAAACAGTTCAACTTTTGTGCTTGATTCACTTCAGTTGTTCCGTGTGAATGGCACCTTATATGTGTGTCTGAGGGTTTTTTGTTGTTGTTTACACACAAATAGTCGCTATGATTTCAACTAGTTGAAACCTTTCCAATGATATATGGCACATCCAATCTGTAAGGTGTTTTTCTATTCCTATTATAATTATG
>NW_015762206.1:0-613 GCF_001515625.1 Sinocyclocheilus rhinocerous
ACAAGTGCATCCATCCCCTCCAGGACAGACCTTTAACAGGCTGCAATCGCCGGGCCACACCGCAAATGGGATCGAACAGACAGGTCTGACGCAGGCCCGTGCTGCAGAGCTATGCCAAACTGTGATTTGATTTATGAGTCAGTACTCTGGGTCCGTCTTAAGATGAGATGAGGCTTACTGGGCAGAATCAAAGAGCAGTCTGTTCACTTGACAGGGAATGAGAAGAGGCAAGCCGCTGTCAGTTTTTAAAACTGGATTCGAATTGTCATATTTTAGAGAAGGCCTTGGAAGTGGGGAGGTCAGTAATACCTGGACAAAGCTATACGTTAGCATTCCCATTCATCTGAATGGCAGTTGCTTGGCTGGTGTGTGATTCCTCTGTACTCAACCTGCTTGCTGCTCTCTTTGCTCGTTGTGGTTCAGTTGCCTGAGTGGTAAAAACCACGTGCCTAATCACTATAGAGTCACAGAAAAATTTGGAAATTTGATTTGTAACATGACAAATACGTAGCCTCCCATATGTTGCTGCTGCTGCTGTTCAGATATCAAGGCAAAAGGAGCATTAGGACTTTACATTCATATTATATTATATTATATTATATTATATTATGGC
>NW_015762207.1:0-613 GCF_001515625.1 Sinocyclocheilus rhinocerous
GAGGATTTAAAAAAATCGAATAGTCAAATAAAATCGACGAATCGCAACAGCTACAGAGCAGAGCAGCTACAGAATCGAATGAATCTTACTCGCTTACTGGCCAGCAAGTTATCATTATCATATCAAAATATCTCTGAATGCTAACAAAGAATCAAAACACTAACAAACAAACATAGGCCAGCAGCTAAAATGAGTGTTACACATGCAATTCACTTACTATTGCTGAAGCTGCTGAGTTGAAACACTGTGAGTGAAGTCTACAGCTGGTGAATCTACCGCAGACCTGTGGCACTAATGAGCCTGTTCTTCCACTCCAGCCGCCCGTACTGCAGCAGGAAACAGCTCTATCAGCAGCACCATTTCCCCTGCCTCTGTTTACTTATGCCTTCCTCCAACATCCTCATCGGATCCTCTTTATAATGGTTGAACAGTCAATGACATAAAGTGGGTTTGAAGGCACCTCCTAAGGAAACTGGTTTCAGACAGACTTCCAAAGCACCATAACGTCATGTCTAATGACCAGTCCCACACCAAATCTGCACCTGTAAAAACTCTACAGAAAACTCTACAGATGACAAAAATCTACACATGATGCCTGTTGCTTCTTCATTCA
>NW_015762208.1:0-613 GCF_001515625.1 Sinocyclocheilus rhinocerous
TTTTGCCCATTTCTTGGTAGCAGAGTTGCTAAAGTCTTACTAAGACAAACAGGTTTAATCTACAGTATGTGATGTGTCTAAACTGGGGCAAGGCATTTATCAAACTTAAACATACTATGAAGGTCTTGATTTTAAAGGAATGTTCCAGGTTTTCATTCAAGTTAAGCTCCATCAACTGACTATAAAGTTATTTTTTAAGATATTACTGTTTTAGGTAAATGAACTTATCTTCAGGAACTATAAAAGTATATGATACTGTACATTTAGTCTTGCAAGTGGAGTTTGCTCCATGTAAGCAGTGTACAACTGTTACATATTTTTCAGGTCTCCATGAGCATATCATCCAAAAATGTATCAGGTTTACTAGCATGTCATGCCAATATGAATAACTTATGTTGTGTGGTATTATTATTTCAATTGCCTGGTTTATGTACTTCCATTGTTAGTGTCTTACAGTAACCACAATTAAATACTAATACCACAAATACCGAACAGAATTAGGCTGACGCTTCAAGACTTACTAACCTTCCTAATCTTCTGCTGGGGTCACATTGACCTCAAAGAGAAACAGTTCCCTCTCGAGCTTTCACGAGACATCACAGAGATATTTCTC
>NW_015762209.1:0-613 GCF_001515625.1 Sinocyclocheilus rhinocerous
ATCTGATGGGTACTTTAGTGTTCACTCTCTGCCAGGATCCAGCTCCAACTTGAAGCTATAAAAGCCCAGAGTTAATAAAAACACACTATTACACAAATATGTATTGTGTGGGAAATTATGACTGACCGCTTTAACCTCTCACAAAAAAAGGTTTTAAAAAATCACAGCCGTCTCTCCTTGACAGTTATTAAATTAATTAACTAAAGATTAAACAGAGCCAAAGACTGACAATGGATTTGCCACAACCCCAAAGTCTGCAAACACATTTCATTTTTTTGTTTTTATTTTTAGAAGGAACATCTGAGACAACTGATAACTGAAATAACTGAGAACTCCGTTCATTTAATATTGGGACAACAGATTAAATAAAATGATGGAAAATTAACTTTTTTAATGCTTTGTTTGCATAATTAATTAACCTTTCAGCTATGCTTATTAATAAGTCAAAAAACTTGTAGAAATTGATGCTTAACAATTAAACAACTGAAAACAAATTCAAAAATACATTTGCAACCCTTTGGATCAGCACACAACTTTGCATGACTATTATTATTATTATTGCATTAATATAATACTACTACTACTACTACTACTACTACTACTAATAATAATA
>NW_015762210.1:0-613 GCF_001515625.1 Sinocyclocheilus rhinocerous
CAACCCCCAACCCAGCCCGAGGCGTAGCAGTATGAATCTAATGGTGCTGATTTTCGAATTGCGCTCCTGTTCTTTGAGTTCAGTTGGTTTATTATAAACGGATGATAAGGTTTCATTCTCTTTTCTTCCTTAAATGCACAGTGAGCTAAAATGATAGCCTGAATACCTTATTATGCACTGGACGTGAATATTTTTATTTCTTTTTTATTACGAATTCACATTTTGGCCTCACAGTAGCACTACATGAGTCTCGTACTCCTTATACAGACTTTTCAGAGACATCGGTAACGACATGGTTTGTGTTCTCAATATGCACGTAACGCACTACACAATAACAGCGCAGGTTTCATGATAGAAATAAATATTCATTTTTAGGACTACGGTATGGGTTTTTTGATGGCCAGTACTGATGGTGATAAGTAAGCAAATGAGTGTTGATTTCCCTTATTTTACACAATATTTACCCAGAATATTGAGTTTGAAGCATATAAGCAATCTTTATTTTTGACAAGGCTGTCAGTCAGTACCAATGGGTTAAAAATTAATGGCCTGGCCGATATATATAAGTTTATCACTAATCAGGACATATATTTTGATTTTTATTCCTTACAGA
>NW_015762211.1:0-611 GCF_001515625.1 Sinocyclocheilus rhinocerous
TGATTGAAAATGCAGTATAGTGTCAAATATTACAATTTAACATTGTAATGTATTTTAAAATGTAACCTATTCCTGTGATGGCAAATCATCAGTGTCACATGCTTGTAGAAACCATGATACATTATTTTCAGGAGTCTTTGATAAAAAGTTCAAAAGAAGCATCATTCGAAATATGAATATTTTGTAACACTATAAATATCTTTACTATCACTTTTGATCAATTTAATGCAAGTTAATAAGTACATTTGTTTTGCATTTTCATTCACTTTTGTGTAAAAAAACAGTTGAAATTCTAATTAAATAATAAATTAAGAATGTGAATATTCAGTATCAGTATGCATGTAGTAGTATTCTAGAATGAAATACCATAGTATGCCAACAGTGGAATATTACACTACGGTCACATTGACATTTCATGTTTAATTCAGCATGTGGTATCCAGCTATTATCTCAAAAATGAAAATGGTTGTTTTGTATTTTCAATCCAAGTGTACAGATATCATAGCTTTGGAATTATGATCAGTTAATGAATTAATAAAGATCTCAGCTGATATTCTTTATTTAAAAACAAGTGCAGTGGAGCATATATATATATATATATATATATATAT
>NW_015762212.1:0-613 GCF_001515625.1 Sinocyclocheilus rhinocerous
TCGAATCGATTCGCTGTCTACCCAAAGATTCACAGCCCTAATTACAAGCAATATCATGAACTGGAATGAACCCATTTATGACCCTCACTGACATTTATATACATTTTTAAATGGCTCAAGTTATCCAACAAACTTTTTTACACCATTCTATTATTAATATAATATAAACTTTTCCCAACACGTCACATTAAAACAAAACAAATTGTGATTGGACACTTCACGCCCCAATTTATGTCCCTTTTGCCATCTAGTCAAGGGTTTGGCTACGTGAGACTACCTGGACAGGCTCTCTCATGAACGCCTCCCTGTCCCAGGACCCATGCTGCAGGTCCCACATTGATGAAGTGTGTTTAGTGAAGAGAGGTCGTGGACTCAGATCAGGAGCATCTGTTGAAAAAGATTTAAGAGGACACATTTTGGAAAAATATACACTAATCGTAATTATTATTATTATTATTATTATGTTTTTGAAAGAAGTAACTTATGCTCACGAATCTTGCATTTATTTGACCAAAAACACAATGAAAGCAGTAATGTTGTGAAATATTAGTACAATTTAAGAGTTGTCCATTTTTATATATTTTAAAATGTAATTTATTCCTGTGATGGCAAA
>NW_015762213.1:0-613 GCF_001515625.1 Sinocyclocheilus rhinocerous
TCACGTGTCAAAACAAACAGCATGAGGTGTCAGTGAGTCGCCTCTAGAGGCCACTTTCACACTGTATAATGACTGCGGATCCTTCTCAGCTGCTCCAACGGAAACAACCCGCAAAACTATCAGCAGGGATTTTTGGCGATAACCGATAGTTCCAGCAATCAAATATCGGTGCCGATTAATCGGCAAAACTGATCAATAGGTCAACCTCTACTAACAACCACACAGCAACACCCTAGCAGCCATACAACAATGTCCAAACATACTCAGGAACACCTTAGGAAGTGCATAACAACACCCTGGAAACCACCTAGTACCTCCCAGCAACATTTTAGCAACCTAATACACTGTACTAAAAACACATAGAACACGTTTGTTCTATGTATATAACAACACTATGGAAACCACCTAGCACAACCTAAACAACCATCTAACAACCCAGCAACTGCACAGCAACACCCTAGCATACAACCTGACCATTACCAGCCTGGATCTTCAATTATCTTCATCCATCCATCCATTCATCCATTCATCCTAGTGTGAAATCTCTGATGGATGGATGCATCTTCTGTGTTTACAGAGTCTCAATGGAGATCAGTCCAGGGGGCACATTTTA
>NW_015762214.1:0-613 GCF_001515625.1 Sinocyclocheilus rhinocerous
CTTGCTTCTTGGCATCAGTGTGCTGTAACATTATTAGTGGAAAAACTGAGCACATAAAGGGCTGGTCTCCCAGTAACTGATTAAATGGACTAAATAGATTTTCAATGGAAAATCACTCTTCGCAATAAAGTGTAATGTAGTTTGTAGCAGCACTTAATCAGAAAGATTCATAATGAAGGGTTAACAGCTGTCATGAGTGTTGTATAAGAAAATGGTAAAATATAAAACTTGGCTGGGTGGATAACGAAGTATGTGAAATGTCTTCAATCATTTCAACAGAAAACATGATATCGCTGGCGCCAGTGACTATTTATGTGATGTAATAGGATTTGTTTTAGCGAAGTTGTTAAATATCACTACTGCTCATAGTTGGGGATTTCAACACACCGCTAACCCTGAGTATTAAACTCCAGTATGTTACTTAAGAATGAGACCTTAAAATGTGTGGCTTGTTGAGGAGAGCTGTAGTATTGCTTTTTAGCTTCCACCTAGCAACCACAGAGCAATGCACTAAAAACACCCGAGCTTACGCTACGCCTACGTCCTACGTCATCCGCTGGACGCCACTCTCTCATGAACGTGCATAGGACAGTTAGCGGAAGCTAGAGATTAC
>NW_015762215.1:0-613 GCF_001515625.1 Sinocyclocheilus rhinocerous
CACATTTAAATTTCATAAAATGGCTGTTTTGACAATATCATAAAATATTCTAGCATACTGAAATGTCATGCTTCACAAAACCCAGGAACAATGACTCTGAAAGTTATCTCAAGAAGTACTACTCAAATATGAACCCAGAATTTGAAGTAGATTTTCATTTGCTGCTACTCTCCTTTTTAAATGTACGTGCAGTAATTATCTTTTCTATTTCTCATATGTTATTTTAGTGTTATTGCATATCAAAGGAAAACAGAGAATTCATATTTTATTATATGGTCTTAGAGGTAGAGGCAGAGAGTGGAGTGGAGACCTTATATTAATGCACAAAACAGTTATTCACAGAATTTTAGTTCTTATTTAGTCTACAAGAATGTCACACATTGTGAATCCTTTTGACGTGATGACAGTGTCATATTTGAATGTGTGCATATGTTTTTACCTGCATAAAGTTCCTTTAACTAAGTGCATATGTGTGCTTGTGCGTTTCTTGCAGTCACTGAACCATGAATCACTGACAAGCTTGTGATTCCTGAGATTCCAGGAAGTTCAGAAATATGTGATGTGTGTATTGTCTAGCGACTTATGTGTTTGTCCCTTCACCCACACAATCTCT
>NW_015762216.1:0-613 GCF_001515625.1 Sinocyclocheilus rhinocerous
GGCATTGTGACAAGTCCAAATCCCAGCATGTTTGCTCAGGTCACAGTTGCTAGTTTGGTTATAATAATGCCAAGTCTCTAACTGAAATGAAAGAAATGGCAATGACAATTGGTGGGCTTTACCATTTGGCAACCCATCAATAGCGTATTTTTCTTTTTAGGCCTGCTTTTTCTCATTGTCACTGGTCTGGGGACATCTTGTAACCCCAGTGAGCATGCTGAAGGAGTGAATGGGGAATCTTCAACTATTTGAAAGCATACTGATCTCATATAATATGGCCCCTTGCAGTTACCTTTGGTGTTGCTCAATGGGTTTTGGATCAAGGAATGTTGGATTGCTTTGCTACTTTTCACATGCATTCATTAAGCATTCGTACCCCCTATGGTTGTCTTAAACTAATCTGCAGAGGACAAATCTGAAAATATGCATAAGTGATGTGTGCACATGGATTTTGAAAGGTGGCATGAGGCTCAACATTGTGGCCAGCTTTGAGTTATATACATAACTTAATTTGGGCACAACCCAAACCCAAACACTCAGGTCACATTCATCTCATCTCACATTCATATATCTGAGTGTATAAGTGTCACTATTTCATCCTTGTTACATTCTG
>NW_015762217.1:0-613 GCF_001515625.1 Sinocyclocheilus rhinocerous
TTTTTTAAGCAGCCAGTGGTTCAGGTGCGAAGGTTGCAACATCCCAGTTGTCAGAGATAAATGTAATTGCTATTTTTGGCATACAAGAAAGTCAGCAGTAATAATTTCTGTAAATAATGACCACACAACGACCTTGGGGGAACAAGAATAAACAAGCCCACTGGAGGTCAATGGATCAGTTCTCCCTTTTCCCTCAATCCTTTAGCTCGGTAATGATTTTGCATGCTTGATTTTCCACAATAGAGTGGCATAGATTAGTGAAACTCGCATGAAACATTCATCAGAACTCCCTGCCACTGAGATGGCAATGGATGGCTCCTTCCTGCCACTCACTGGATTTAGCTAATCACTCACACATACTCGCCACTGAAACACTTATGCTGACCATAAATTTAAAGCAAGATTCTCTCGCATTCAACAAAAATCTAATTATATGCATGAACATAAACATGTTTTTTTTTCCGTTCACACAAAAACAAATAACTTACAGATGTGATATACCATAAACAGTTACTTCACACATTCTTTCCTCTTTTCTCTGTCTTTCTCCATTCATCTATGTTTCCTCTTAAATATATGACTTTATCTCTAATGTATTTTTAAGAAAAAAAAA
>NW_015762218.1:0-613 GCF_001515625.1 Sinocyclocheilus rhinocerous
GCGCATAAGTTAAATTTGCATCTTTAGATGGAAACATAGCTATTGTCTTGTTTTATTTATTTTTTAAGTGTATTTCAGTCATTGCACATTTTAATCCAATTGTTCATCAATTGCAATTTCCGGACTAAACATTCACTATCAAAGATGATTCATTTCATTGGACCGTTACAGTTTCTCCCATTCATTCACATTCTTATAGTGTCTGTGAATCTACACAAGTGGGCTGTAACATGAAGCGCACCAGGCCACCAATCCTGTGACTCACCGCTCGTGCTGCATCTCCGAAATCGATCTTGAGTCGCCCCATGGCGCGAATGATGGCGATGATAGACTGAATAGTGTTGCTGTAGACAACAGCTTTGTACTGTTTGCACTCTTCCTCCGAGTAGCCTGCCTCATGGATGATTCTATATAAAGAGATATGAGTAACCAATAAATGATATTCAGCATAAAACTGAAGCGTAATTAGAGTACTAATTAGAGCACTTACTTCATTTGTTTGACTATTGTGCTCTTCCCAGACTCCCCAGCACCTGTCAAAGAGCAGTTGCGTAAGAGTTAGCTTATCTGTCTACAAACAATAAAAGTAGCGCAAGTGTCTAGACATAATGAA
>NW_015762219.1:0-613 GCF_001515625.1 Sinocyclocheilus rhinocerous
CTAAAAAAAAAGTACCCATATATAGCCTCATTTAGTAATGTTTCAGCTTAGTGGTTAACAGCCATAGGCTTGGCTGAGAGTTCAGATCCAACAAGGGTTAATCTATCATCTATGTGTCCTTGAGTAAAACACTTCATCCCAGGTTACTCCAGGGACACTGTCCATACAATAAATGCACTGTAAGTGTTCTACTAAATGGCACATTACGAAATCAAATAAATACTATTCTTAAAGTGTAATCAAGCTATTTATTTTATCAGTAAGTGTATTGTGGGTTGTGTGTATCAACTGTAACATAAATACTAGTATGTGAGCTTAAATGTGGCCTAAAGTTCCTTTCCTTCTTTCGTAACTCGTAATAAGCATGAACTTATACCGCAAATCCAAGACTTCAGGAAATATACAGTGGCCTCAACAATCTTTGGACACATAAAGGAATAATTCACCCAAAAATGAAAATTTGCTGACATTTTTTGGCCATTCTAGATAGATGAGTAGATGAGTTTGTTTCTTCACTGGAACAGATTTGTAGAAATGTATTACATCACTGGCTCACCAATGGATCCACTACAGTGAATGGGTGCCGTCAAAATGAGAGTCCAAACAGCTGATA
>NW_015762220.1:0-613 GCF_001515625.1 Sinocyclocheilus rhinocerous
CTGGAGATTCAGGACAATCATTTAGTCAAATGGAGCCTTTTTTTATCTCTGACTCAGATGCTTGAATTTTTTCTATCATTTTAGAAATGGGATTAGACGTCTTTTTGATAGGCAGATAAATATATGTTTAAAAAAAAGTTAACCAACAAACATAACACATTAAAATTACTTTGACAAAAGCAAAAGACAAACAGAGCACATGCGTTAAAAACAACTTTAGAAATATTTAAATAATGACATTGAGGGAGTGTTTTGAGGGGACACTGGCTCTAATGTGGTCCAGTTTTTGGGTAACTCCCTAGAGCGGACGCTAAGTAACTTGCTGAAATGGCAGTAGCCTGCCACGGCTGTGTTCTAGAGGGGTGCAGGTGGTAGTAGAGAGGGCCAGCTATTGGGTGTGGAGGTTTTTAATGCTCCTCCGGGGAATTTACGGGACAGACCAACCTTAAATATGCAAGCAAAGTTACAGAAGGGAATAAAAGCGATTCCAAATTACACAGAAATAATTTATCTTGTGAGAAAATGGGTATAAAAAAAGAAATGTAAACTGCCATTTTATAGATGTTAGAGAGGTTTTGGGTTTACTTTCTCTTGGCAGTCAAAAAAAAAAAAA
>NW_015762221.1:0-612 GCF_001515625.1 Sinocyclocheilus rhinocerous
CATGACATTTTATTCCATCACTGTCCACATTATAAAGGACACAGTCCAAGGGCACACGGTGTACTGTACATCTGCAAATATACACAACACCAGCTGGCGAGAGAGCGTTTAATAGACATCCATCTCTGTTGATTCAAGAGCGGAGAGCAGGGCGTATATGACCTCACGCACACATGTGACAAATGTCTTTTTTAATCTCCCGTTTAATGTTATCAGCCCGTGACCCGCTGTAAAACAATTCAGAGCCATACGCTGTACAGTAATGTAGCTCGTATATTGTTAATGAGAGGGGTTCGTGACAAATCATTGTGCTCATGCTGACCCTGATCATGTTGTTGGCTGTGACGTTTGCCTCAAATTTTGTTTGCAAGGTTTGTGAAATCATAGTTGAGTCCATAAAAGCTATTAGGCCTTATTAGATGGACAGAATTGTATATGAGTTATATGCTTATCTAGGGTCATGTCTAGAAGAGTAGCAAAAAATTAGCTTGTTTAAGATTAGATTAACAGCATAGAAACCTATCATTCATACAAAGCAACAGAGGTTTGGGTGTGTAATTAAAAATAAATTCTATCTATCTATCTATCTATCTATCTGTCTATCTGTCTGTC
>NW_015762222.1:0-613 GCF_001515625.1 Sinocyclocheilus rhinocerous
TTTTTGTTCCACAGAAGAATGCGTACAGGTTCGGAATGACATGAAGGTGAGTAAATGGTAAAATAAATTTGGGGTTATTTTTTTTTACATTTGGGTGAATCTCCCACATGAAAAGTGGCTTCATGCATTACTATCCCAGATGTAATTTACTAGGCTATAAAAATAATTATAAGGGCCTGACTTGCACATACTGTGCTTTTTAAGCCAATAATGATATTATAGCTGAAAAATTGACTAAATTCCTGTCGTGACATTTTTACACATTTTTGTGAGAGGAGAGTACATAGAGGTTAAAGTTCACCTAACTTGATCTTTTAGTGGTCATTCTCAATAAAGTTCATGTGACTGTGTTCTTTTTGTCCAATTCACCTTAATTGAGTTAAACCTAATTGTTCTAATGCATCTGATGTTCTATTTCTGAAGTTCTGAAGTTTTTATTTCAGGATTATGGTGGCATTTTGATGGTGATATTCTGATAATATGTGTGATAGTAGATTCAATGACAGTATTAAGAGGTCAATGGGTGACTAGCTGTTTGTCTCTATTTCAAATGTCAATTTTGTTTATTAGGCTATTAACCTTTGCCTTTCATTCCTTTTGTGCACTTCCCCCA
>NW_015762223.1:0-613 GCF_001515625.1 Sinocyclocheilus rhinocerous
CCCCCACCATATGTCACATCTGAGAAATCATTTATCTCTGTGTGATCTCTGTGTAAGTGTCCCATCTTTCACCTCAGCATCACAATTTTCTTCACCCTCTGAAGTTTCTTTCAACAACAGCACATGCCACTTCATCATATACCTGGTCACTCACATCACTGTGTTCGCTTTCGAAGCATTTCATGCAGTATAGCATATATCATGTATGCCTTACCTTCATGTCACACTCTTAAATCTGGTGTGTTCAAAAACATGAACACTTGTGATCTGAATGTTTTAACAGTTTATTCTTACAACTAAGTGGAAGCACAGCTTTCCATTGTCCTCACTCAGTTACATAATTTGAAATAAATGGAGGCAAGTTAGATGTGGTTGCCCTGTTTGGTGCAATAAGCGGTGAATAGTTGTATTATGTGATAAATGGGTATATTGTATACAAACAAATAATGTTTTCACTTGTGTTTTCTTAATTACAGCAACAATGTCATCATTTATTCACCCCCACCGGCGAAGCAGCATGGATGAACCTCTCTCTATGGTGTAAGGGATTGTTCTTATTTATTTACTCACTTTTCACATATTTTACATTATTACAACACCTCTCTCCCCAGTC
>NW_015762224.1:0-613 GCF_001515625.1 Sinocyclocheilus rhinocerous
CAAGACCTGAAATTGGTGTGTCAGAGAAAGGAGACATGCAAAACGAGCAGTGTTGGGGTGGCTCCAGGACAAGAGTTGGGAACCACTGCGCTAGATAACAGTTGGCGGACGTGCGGAGAGAGTGTGTACTACAGGATCATTTCCTCATGCAAAATCACTCACGGAACCGCCTCTATAGTTGTTGAACTGTGTTTTAAGTGTTAGGTCTGACGACCTAATCGAAGGTACACACATTTTACTGAGGTTTTATTGTGGTACGTGTTGGTGTGACAGTTTACTGTAAACTATAGCTATCGTGAATTAGCCGAGGCCACGGGCCCATGCTGGCGCTCAGCTCAATAGATCAACACACACCGGCTAGTACACCAACAAAAATTTAGCTTATTCGATCAAATCTTGGTTGGCTGTTCACAAGGAAAGAAATATGTACAATTTTAGATGTTGTTTTGCGTCATTAGGGTAGACTAGTGTGTTTGGAGTTCAACGTTCACTTATATTTGTTGTACTTTCACTTTGGCGCGATGTCTTCTCGGGCATTTAACGTAACTGCTTGTCTTCTTAGACGCTTTATTAGTGATATTTAGTCTTTTTGCAATGTATTTACTTGTTCCGA
>NW_015762225.1:0-613 GCF_001515625.1 Sinocyclocheilus rhinocerous
TTAGAGCTTTTTTTTGTGTGTGATTTACTATTCATACACTTTGTTCCTCTGAATCAGAGTTCTGAATCACTTTTACCTTTAGAGTGATTGGTTTGAGTCGATTCATGAATGATTCATTTGCATCACTCAAAAGTGTTCATGGAAGTCCATGTGTGGCACTTCTGCATATTAAAATGTTTTGGTACAAATATATATGTAGGTAAATATTGGAGCTTAGGTTATTGGTCAAATGAAAATGATTAAATATCATTATTCAATATCAGTATTATTAATATTAATTTATTGAAAAAGTGGAAAATATGGCTTGATTATTTTTAGCTGTTCTGCATTTTACTTCTTGCACTAAACATTTAAACTTGGCAACAATATTTGATAGTAGTAACAATACTTCATAGTGATAATGATAGTAAAATAAAATAAAACATTTTTTTTTAACATTTTTAAAAAGTAAAATAAAATGTATGTAATAAAATCTATAAAGAAAAAAAAATTCCTTTTTAGGTAATTTTGGAAATAAATCTCTCAAATTATACTGTAGCTTATATATTACAATACCCATATACTTTTTCATTTTTATTCCCCCCCACCCCCCAAGTAATTTTGGAACAAATAC
>NW_015762226.1:0-613 GCF_001515625.1 Sinocyclocheilus rhinocerous
ATGAATAGAATGTTCAAAAAAACTACTTTATTTGAAACAAAAATCATTTTGACATCATAAATGTATTTAATGTCACTTCTAATCAATTTAACGCATCCTTTCTGGATGTAAGTATTCATTTCTTTTTAAAAGTAGTGTAATTTTGAGTGGTCATCATTGGATAAAGCACATTTTTGCATCCAGATGATGTAGTTACAGCATCTCCCAGCAGGGGCTAACAGGATCATGCTAACGAGCCAACCCTTGAACTTTTGTGATCTGATTTGACACTGTGAGTCAACGCCATGTCTTCCATTATTGACCTCAACACTTCCTTATATCTTAGACACTTACATGACCACAACAACATGAACAAAAAGGCCACAATCAAACATCCTATCGTCTGTGAATGTTAGTAGTTGCTACATATTTTTCTAAAACATATTATTGATTGTGTTTGCATGTACGGTTTTAATTTTGGGTTTATTAATGTTCCATGTTTCTGCAAAATTACTTTTTTTTTTTCTGTAAGGGAACAGCTAAGTTTGATTGTCAGATGTATTTCTTGTACTACTACCATGCATCCATAAATAGCATGTGCACACAGTTAAATAATAGTAATAGGTTATAGCAC
>NW_015762227.1:0-613 GCF_001515625.1 Sinocyclocheilus rhinocerous
CTCGGGCCATGAAGGAGAGAGCAAAGACAGCCTTAGGCAGGAATATACACACACACACACACACACACACTGTACACACTAATGTTCTGTCTATATATTCCTCTTTCACATAAACATACACTATGTTTATGCTAATGTTCTCTTTCTCTGTCATAAGACACATTTACATTTTGATATTTGTAATATATGTGTCAAAGACACATATTATCATGCATGTGTATCAATGTTAAAGAAAAGAACCTTTAAAAATCTAGTTTAAAACAGTTGCCAAGTTCTTGCCAGTTTCATATGGTTTTAAAGAATCCTTTTCTTGTCTTGTTTTGTTTTATCCACCCCCCCCCCATATTTTCAAAAGAGGATGAAAAGAAAAAAGCCATCAGAGGAATCCATCAGATCAGCGGAATAAATCTAATTTCCCTATAAATACATCTGTAATATTTCAAATCCATGGCCCGGGTAAATCTAATGCTTCATTTACATTCAAATAAAGCCAAAGTCGTGTCTTATCAATAATAAGAAGCCGGCGGAAAAATAAATGGAGTTTAAGGCGGTGGAGGGGAGAGAACATAGGGTTTTCTTGTGTGTTTTATTCTCAAAGAGTCAATAAAATATA
>NW_015762228.1:0-613 GCF_001515625.1 Sinocyclocheilus rhinocerous
TATATATATATATATATATACTGTATATGTATATATATATATATAAATAGTGACAGTAAAGGCATTATAAATGTTACAAAAAATTATTAAGCAACACAACTGTTTTCAACATTAATAATAATCAGAATTTTTTCTCAAGCATCAAATCAGCATCAGAAAACAGTCGCTATAAGTTATTTTTACATTACACAATATTGTTGATTGTTGAGAAAGTCAAAATAATTGTTTCAAAAACAACATTACGCAACAAAATATGAGCTTGATTTATAGTGAACTCAATAATAATAAAATTACTATATTGTAAAAACTGTACAGCTCTCGATATAGTAACATGGTATTATACTGATATTTTAAGGTCACTCCACCCAGTGCTCTTTTTAATGCATGCATGTGCATATGTGTGTGTGTTCATGCGAGCGTGTGCCTAAGCATGTTTTGGAACTTCCAGGTTGAGGTCTGTCTTTCTCACCTTAGGAGAGGGAAAACTTCAGCAGATGGCCAGCCTTTAGGGTCCATAGCACATTGTCACCACTGAATTACAGTCCAGGGGGAGATGAGATGCCTGATAACCTCCATCCCCTGGTTCCATCTGCTGAATCCTAAGCAAGGACAC
>NW_015762229.1:0-599 GCF_001515625.1 Sinocyclocheilus rhinocerous
TAAAACTAATTCCAACGCTGCCCTGAGGCCCCCACCAATGCATCAATCAATAGGGAGTGTGTCCTCCACAGCGCCTGAGTGAAAATCCAGACATGAGCTAATGCTGGAGAAATATACACAAAAGGCTTAGAGTGAGCGCGCACACACACACACACACACACACACACACATTTGGAAGGCGCTGTGGTGACGTTTTATGACTGCCTCGCATTAATAAACAAAACAAACAAATACACAAATGGTCGGGAACTGTTTTCACGAGGCATGAACCAACACATGAGGTAGTTTGTTCACACGTTTGGAATAAACTGATGCTGGATGCTTTGTGTTTAATAACCCATAAATGCATAGACCACACTATAAAACTCCAATATTTTTTTTCCCTATTACAAAATCTGCCAGCCAAAAGGGCTTTAGCTGTTTTACAGTAATATGACCTGTAAAACAACATGTGTATACAAACCAGTTACAAGAACTATAGACTGTAAGGCTGCAAAGATTGCCGACATGATCTCAACTGTTTGATTGTTTATATCATCACAAAATGTCACTATATTATTGCACAGCTCTATATATATATATATATATATATATATATA
>NW_015762230.1:0-613 GCF_001515625.1 Sinocyclocheilus rhinocerous
TAGTAATCATCTTTAAGATGTATATGGTTTATGTAAATTCACTTTAGAGATGTACGTGTGCTTACTGGAGCTCCACTGTTCGCTATACGTAATAAAACACGTTTTTACAGCAAAATCACAAATATACTGTTACTGTCTAGCGTCTTTACACCTTCAGCAATTCAACAGTTTACTCTACAGTTGTTCAACAAATGCGATTTTAACACAAGGAACTGTGTTTTGGTTTGTAATACTCACATTTGTAAAGACCCTTGTCGCTGTTCTCCATCACGTTCGATGATGACGTATCTTCTCCCGATACAAAAGTGTCTATTGATGAACACTTCAGAGTCTTGGCTGAAGCAGAAGAACATCTGGGGATTTCTCACCTACTCGCCTATATACTTCGTTCTTCACATACTCTTTGCTCCTACCAGGGCCGTAGCTGGGCTTTGCGGGGCCCCAGTGCAGGTTATACCAGTGGGCCCTGTTTGACAGTGTTTAATTTGTATGTTCGTTCTATTTATTTATTTGTGCTGTTTACACAATGTTTAAAAATTTTCAGGTTTGTAGGTATAGCAAAATAGTTTGTAAAATAGCACTGCATAGTCTTCACTGTAAAAATTAAATATAC
>NW_015762231.1:0-613 GCF_001515625.1 Sinocyclocheilus rhinocerous
GAATTCCAGTCAGCGGGAGTCAGACACGCTCTCATTGAAATTCCAGTCAGCTTGAGCAGGAAAGATCCGACTACAGCAACAGCCAGACAATGGATCCAGATTCATTATGAGAACTTGTAGAAAGAGTGCGCAGATCCACACAGATTCACTCACAGAAATATTTACCCTTAGAGACAGAAGGACAGATCAGATTTAATTCATTTTAAGTCAAACCAATGAATGATCTTCATAGTTAATTTCATTTGAAGTCCATCACACTGACCTGAGATGTCCAGAGGTCAACAAGTACAAAGGTCAAGAGCAACAAACTACATGCCAAATCTTGCCTAAAATAAATAAATCTTATTCACTACACTTAAAATAACCAATGACTGAACCCTTTTGGCCAGATATGCATGAAATGGTTAAAGATCAAAGCATTTAGCAGTGCATGCTCTATTGCACACATATAGTATACAGAATTTAAATACAACAGATCTGGAAACATGGTGTGCAATTCAAAATCCATGTATGCAATTAATATTTATTTATATCTGTTTTTACCTACATACCTTTCTATCCACCCATGTACCTACCCAAATATCTACCCACTCATTCATCTACTTACCCAATT
>NW_015762232.1:0-613 GCF_001515625.1 Sinocyclocheilus rhinocerous
TGTCTTGAGTCAATTTAGTTGTTTTTTCGAGAAAATAATGGGTTGTCTTAACAGTAAGATGGAAACGCCCAGGAGAAAGCAAGGCAGAACACCGTATAGCACCAGTTACCGCTCTTTGACTTTGTTTTGGAACGCTCAAAGTGAGTTACGGTACTCTGCCTTTGTTTTACTGTCCATTAAAGTTTGACACAGACATAAAGGTCCAGGTAAATGTTCAATCCACAAGCATTCCGAGCATTATTCCTACTTGCTGGCGTTCACATCAATCCACAGTCGTCCTTTTAAGCTAGGCTATATTCATTCAATTCAATGTAAATGCAGCTAGGCTACATCTTGCATCCTTTTACGTTAGAGAACATTGCAAATAAATTGCTTGCAAAACAGTATCCACTACATGTTTAGCTTTTTGTCTGGTTGTTAGGGTCAGAAAAACAATGAATACAGTCACATTACTACATGTTATAGACTATGAGATCACTAGATACAGGTGTTACTATAATGATTTTGTAGATGGTGATCAGCAACCAGATATTGATCATGTGGAAGTTACTGCCGTTTGCCTTGGCGGGACATCTCACTTTTTGCAGACAATGCAAAGGCAGAGTACAGTAAC
>NW_015762233.1:0-613 GCF_001515625.1 Sinocyclocheilus rhinocerous
TCAACACCATTATCATCATCATGGTGACTTAACATATCTAGACTCACCTTCTGCTTAGTGGACAATCTGTATAAAAAAATAATAATAATAAGTATTAGTTTTAAGTATATTAAATAGTAAAGTATAGTACATGTTTGTTCTATTTCTTTAGATATCAGAGTAACTTCTAAAATTACTTTTAATCAACTTTTTTTGGACATAAAGTCAGATTTTCCCTGAAATTCACACAAAATGTACAAACAGAGTAACCACAGTTTTGTTCATCATAGTAACTAATGCTTGACAACCAGTCTCAAATACCTTTTTGGTCTTTGATATATTTCACATACGGTTTATAATTTAAAGCTTGGCAAAATTCTTCTGTTTTTGGGGTTTGAAATTGGATGCAATCCCTATTTTATAAAAATTTGAATTTTTCCATTGAAATCTAATGCAAGAACTTTCATACATTTTTTAGTATGCAAATGTGTTTTGAGGCCACTGTATAAGACTGAAAGCATGTTCTTGGATTTTTATAGGTAATGATTAAGTGTTAAGGCTACAACACACTCCACTTTTGACTGATTTTTGCCCCAATTTGCTGTCTGGAGGAGTTCTTTAGTTGCCAAAAGTC
>NW_015762234.1:0-613 GCF_001515625.1 Sinocyclocheilus rhinocerous
GAAATATTCTTATTTATTTATTTATTCTGTCAACACGTTTTTTCCGCATTTAATCTAGAAAATTATTTTAACAGAGATGTACTGATAAAGTTTGTTTTCTGTTTTGTCAACACATTTTTTTAACGTAGAGGTTGTAATAAATCATAGCCAGTTAATGATCAGATGAAAAAATAATAGAAGCACCCTATTTCTCTCAGAAATTAAATAGGCACTGTATTGTACAAAACTGTCAATGTTTAACAAGCTGAATGTCATGTAAACGTATCCAGGTCACATTTATCCTAAAATTAAAAACAAACTGCAATAAGTTTGAATAGTTCTAAAATAGGCTTAATTTTCTAAGCGAAACGTAAATTCTTAACCATGTTGTTGACAGATTATGTGAGAGTCTCCCAACGAATGACATAAAACATTTTATGAGGTCCAAACCAAGCGCTTCCCAGCTTCCCGATATGAATGCCAGGTCCTGTTGATCTATGTAAAAGCACAGTGATATATGAGGGCGTGGGACGTCGTCCCCGTTGGACCCCACATGGGCCGAGCGAGGGCAGGCCTGACTGGAACTCTGGGGGGGTACGAGAATCTCACTGAGCACAAACAAAGCCCTAAACAC
>NW_015762235.1:0-613 GCF_001515625.1 Sinocyclocheilus rhinocerous
CAGAGAGCAGGGCCCTGGAAGTGCAGAGGCAGTGCTTCAAATACATATTGTCGGTGGCCTCTGGTGTGATTGCTGACCCAAGGTGAGGCACTTAGTGATTTATCTCCTCCAGTATCCCCCATCTTCTCTATGATACAGCCTGTACTGTAGACTGGCCGGGCCTTCGCTGGACCCCATAGTATATAATATAAGGCTGGATTTAAAGTACCTACAAACATCCACAGCGTTCACCTCCATGCATCCCAGAACACCCTTTATTGCAACCACTGACTTATATTTTCTAGTATATCTTCTTCCTTTATATTTTGTTCGCTTTTTCACTTTCCCTCCCTCTCTCATGCACACTCTTCCTCTTTGCTCCAAGCCCCACAGCTGTCTGAAGCTGAGGCTGGCTAATGAGGAAATATCTTCTCAGCTGAGTGGATTCCATGCCAAGAGGAGAACCTGCAGAATCAGCCCAACAGCTTCATCTGTCTAGTGTGTATGTGTGGGTGTGTGTGTAACGTGCTCGGCTCTGCTCTTAACATATTTCACCGCATGGGACAGCTGCTGACATCCCCATGCCCCGAGATCCTTCTGGAGCAGATTTACAGTGATTTTCAGTGCAATTATA
>NW_015762236.1:0-613 GCF_001515625.1 Sinocyclocheilus rhinocerous
GCAATTAATCGCATCATGAAAATTTGATACCGGCATATCCCTAGTTGTCGATAATGTTGACTAATCGTTTCAGCCCTAATTTTAATAAGAATTCATGCGATCTGGAATATTACGTGATGGTTCAAGCACTATTATAAAATGCACCTTTTTTTGCTTGCAAAATTTCGCAGAAAATTCACTTATGTGACTATATCTTTAGGCAGCGAAATCATGCTAACTACCTTTACTAACAGCCTTCTCTTTAGGGAGCGTACCCATAACGCCTGTGTAGGCAGCTCGCTAGGTTTCGGAACAGATCCAAATTCTTGGCTGCTATTTGAAAACGGCCTGTTAAAGGTTTGACTGCCTGCCATTTTCATCTCATTCGCACAATATGTTGTAAATGTTGTCTATCCTTATCTGTCGAGCTGTAGGTGAAATCAGTGTGTGTATAGTGGGGAATAAAGCCCTTTCTGGATCATTATAAAGGCAGCCACCGTCGGCTCTCACACTGTCTCGCTTTCTCTGTCTGTGTCTCTCTTCAACCGCTACTCATCTATGCTTAGCACGAGTTTGCAGTATGTGTGAGTGTGGCTGGAATTCATATGAATGTCTCGCCGCAGGGAGAGAGGGC
>NW_015762237.1:0-613 GCF_001515625.1 Sinocyclocheilus rhinocerous
GCAGTGAACACACACACACCGTGAACACACACCCGGAGCAGTGTCTGCCTTAATGAGTGATATACAACGCTCCAGTTTTGTGGAGGGAAGGCTTTTGTATTTTTGTGTGGCACAGCAGAGGAAACTTAGTAATTTATTGTGCCTTTTTAACATTGTAGTCTGTTTCTCTATCTTCTCTGCCTTAGACTTTTTATAACCCAAAATAAACCCATTGATTTCTACATGTCTCTGTTGTTTTTATACTTACTGTAAAGAATTGCTGAGGATATATTAAGAACTTTATAAGCAGAAGAGGAGCTATGGTTTTATCACAGTGACAATGAAATTCGACTGTGGACATAATTTTCAATAATAGACCACTATATCAAACAAAATATATGATATATTTCTTTAGGCTTCATTGAGTATTTATTCATAATTTACATAGATGTATGTCATAAAATGGTTATCCTCAGTTTGTTGCAAGCAGTGTGACATGCTTTACTCCACATTATAAAACGGATAGTTCCGGTGCTTGATTCTGATTGGTTGAGCTGCGTTCGACCCTGTTGTAAATTACACTACAAATATACACCTTTGTTTACTTCTGTGTGTTGCTCGGCAACTACTTTGT
>NW_015762238.1:0-614 GCF_001515625.1 Sinocyclocheilus rhinocerous
AAAAAAAAAAAAAAAAACCCTAGATTGTCGAATTAAAAAGAAAAAAATTCATGGTTTTCTTTATAATAAAGTCACAGATTACAGCAAAAGGGTTGTACGAGGGAAAGATAATGCATCATTTAAAGAAAGCGGAACACTTCATTGACAGGACAAACATTTACTTCTGGACTCTCTTGAAGCTCTGTTCCAAAACCTAGTGAGCTGCATTGCTGTCTACATAGGCTGCTACTTTCTAAAGCACAAGTGACTGATTTGGAACACTCTACATAGGCAGCAACTTAGTGCACTACACAAAGTGCACTGGAGTCACAACTATTAATTCCAATATAGTCTGACTTTTCATGTAAATATGTACAGCAGCACACAAATAATGGGTAAAGTTGTAAATTTTTTATGATACTTTCTGCATTAAAATTGTATTCCTCTTACTGTCATCTTAATTTTTTTCACTGAGTTTGTCGCATACATTCTGGGATTAAATTCTCCCTGAAGGATACTTGCTGCATGAATTTTATGCAAAACAAGGTATCCTGGAAAGCAGCATAATAATGCACAAATCGTTTGGAATAGCCTTGGCGTCATGTTTATGACAGACAGAGTCTAGTGCTGTCTAA